>NC_081406.1:101696860-101996860 GCF_030272615.1 Cryptomeria japonica | reverse complement strand
TTCCAAAATGATGAGGCAATAATAGACTTTCTCAAATTATGAGATAACATACCAAGTGGGGATCACAAGGATGGGTTTTCTATTGAACTCAATAATGTAGCCTATTTTGGAGAGAATACCAAACCTTTCAGTTGCAAAAAAATAACAATAAAGAATGGAACTTCTGGTGAAAACCGCACTTTGACACTTCTAGATCCCCAAAAAGTAAAAACAAAGGACACATCCAAAGGTGAAAACCTCTCTGAGGCGCCTAAGGATGAAATTTTTTACATTCTCCCCTTCAGTATAAATCAAGAGAGATCATCCACTCTCATAGAGGAGACCAAGGAAATCAATATGAAATTAGACGAGAACCCTCATAAAATCCATTTAGTAGCATCCTTAACTTACATAAAGGATCCTATCTTTGTGGAATTCTTCAAGAAGCGGCAAATAAAATTTTCTTGGTCATATGTAAACATGCTCAAAGTGGATCCAAATCTAGTAATGCATCACTTGATAGTAGCAGAAGGAGCAAAACCAATGAAACAAAATATCAAGAAAATGCATCCTCAGATGGTACTCTTAGTGAAAGTTGAACTTAAAAAGTTGTTAGATGTTGGTTTCATCAAACCAATTGATTATGCATCTTTAACATTGTACCAGTAGAAAAAATGACTAGGGGCATTCATATTTGTATAGATTTTAGAGATCTAAATAAAGCATGTACTAAGGATTAGTTCCCTCTACCCAAAATTGATATGATATTGGACCTAATATAAGGACATGCAATGCTATCTCTCATGGATGGGTTTTCAGGATACAACTAGATTAAGATTTCTCCAAGAGATCAACACAAAATTGCTTTCACATGCCCATGGGAAACACACTATTCGAATGTGATGTCATTTGGTCTCAAAAATGCAGGAGCCACATATCAAAGGGAAATGACTACCATCTTCCACAACATGATGCATACACTAATGGAAGACTATGTGGATGATTTACTGGTGTAGTTAGCAATTAGGAGGGACCTCAAAGAGATCAATCCGGACTGAGCAACAAGAGTAAACACAACAAAAACAAGTGGCTATGATGGATGAAATTCAAAACTAAATGAATTAGATCATGAAAATTGATTACAGATAACCATTAACATTTGGATTACAAGATTTGGCTCACTGGCCTGCTACATACATGCTCAATTAGAGAATTAGTCAACTCCGAACCTCTAAGTCTTAAGCTCTATCTCTATGTTCTATCTGACTAATTTATAATACTCAATTACAATTATTTATACGATCCAATTATATCTGATTGGCCAAAAGGGATCAAATGCTGAAGAACAAGGTCAAATATGTAAAACCAACAGGTCGGCATCCACCAAAGAGATACCTCTAGAAAATCCAAGGATGAAGTGTTGATCAAAGGAAAGGTCGACCACATGCCAAGGAACATCAAAATCAATGAACTGGGCTTTGCAAGCTACGAAAAGGATCCAGTAGATTCACCAATTCAAATAGGTCCAAGCGGTTCTAATGCCAAAAAATTGTCTCAAAATCCAAAACCGATAACTTGCTAGAAAATGATCTAAATGGTCCACGGTTTAGGAATAAGGAAGATGATCATGTCCTCAAGAAAATATAGCTCCATAAGATCTGGTGAGCCAATGCAAGAAAATGTAGAAAGAAATGCTGAAAGTGCAAAAAAGAAAACAAACTGAAAATAAATATTTTTGGTTGTTGCAAGATTGCCAAGAACTGGTGATGCATCATTTACTAGCTAATTCATTAACAAGAGAGGATCAAGTTATAGTGCTAAACAAAATCTTCACCAGACTAGAACAATATAATGTCTTCCTCAATCCAAATAAGTGTGTCTTTGAAGTGACCTTCAGAAAGCTCCTAGGAAGGCATTTAAGTTGATCCTACAAAAGTAAAGGAAATCATGGAGATGCCACCTCCTAAGAACATCATCTAGTTGAGAACATTACAAGGGAGGCTACAATCAATCCATTGGTTCATTGCACAATTGGCTAATAAATGTCATCCATTCACACATCTGATACATAATAATGTCTGCTTAAGGACTACCTGATGAAACCACCTCTATTAATACTACCTGATGGAACCACCTCTATTAATACCACCAAATCAAGATAAGCCCTTGTTATTATACATATCATCTATAGCTATAGCCTTAGGGGTATTAATAGCACAACACAATACCCAAGGAAAAGAATGTGCAGTATACTACATCTCTAGGACACTAGTAGGGTATGAACTCAACTATAAACTTATTGAACAAGCTCGTCTTGCAATAATTTTGGTAGCAACCATACTGAGGAACTACATGTTGATGCATAAGATACAATTCATCATCAAGATAGACCCACTCAAGTATTTACTCAATAAACCAACACTAACATGTCGCTTAGCAAAGTGGGTTATGATCCTCAATGAGTTTGACATAGAGTATGTGGAGTGTAAAGAAATCAAAGGGAAAGTCATTGCAGATTAGTTGGTTGAAGCACCACTGATAAGAGACCATCTTGGCATCTCAAATTTTCTAGATGAGGAGATCTTCACAGTCATGCCAACACAACAATGAAAGCTATATTTTGATGGATCATACACTAGACATGGTTCAGGATCTGGCAATCTTTTTATCACACCTCAAGGGATATATAGGCTCACATTACCATGCACAAAAAACATAAACTAATATGGGGCCTTGATCATAGGCCTAAGAATGACCATACAATGGAACTTAAAGGAGCTACAAGTATATGACGATTCACTACTGGTCATCCGATAGGTTAATGATGATTACAAAACTAAGGACAATAAGCTCATGCCTTACAAGAAAATGGTTGATAGTTTCAAGGAATTATTCATAGCTATCACCTTCGATTAGACCCTTCAAGAGAAGAATAGTGCTATAGATGCAATGGCTACAATAACATCTCTTCTCGGTCTTCCACATAATTCAACACACTATGATTTCTTAGTTGAATAGCTTTAGATCCTCTCTTATGATATCCCATAATTTGAGATGGTGTGTCAACTCATCGGTCCCATTTCCCCATGGTATGGCAAGTTTTACGCTTACCTACACATTCAAATCCTTCCACCAAACCAATTGAACAATCAACGAAAAACCTTCATATGCCAATCTGTGCAATACATAATCATTGCCAAAACCCTATACCGATAGGGTCTTGATGGTACTCTAATATGATGTTTAGAGAAAGATAAGGTGACCACAACTTTAGAACAAGTACATGAAGGTATTTGTGGGGCCCACTCAAGCGGCCCTTCATTGGCTAAGAGACTCATGAGACCAAAATACTATTGGCCCTCCATGGAAAAAGACTCCTATTACTTTGTCAAAAAATGCAATAAGTGCCAAGTCCACAAAGATTTGATACATGCACTTGCGCAAGAACTACAACCCTTCGCAACACCTTGGCCCTTTTGTCAGTGGGGACTTGACCTTGTGGGTAAAATCCATCCATCTTCATCCACTAGTCATAAATTCATCATTACCACCATTGAGTACTTCACACAGTGAATCAAAGTCATTCCACTCATCCAAGTCACCAACAAGAAGATCGATTCATTCATCCTAAATTACATCATCTGCCAGTATGGTGTACCCATGTCCATCATCACACATAACAAGATTCTCTTAAAAATGAGGATGTCTAAGAACTGTATGACAAGTTTCATAACCAACACTATTTCTCCACCTCATATTACCCACAAGGAAATGGTCAAGCAGAAGCCTCAAACAAGAACATATTAAGCATCTTAAAGAAGACAATCAATGATGTCGGTCATGACTGATACATTGTTTTGAATCCTACACTATGGGCATATCAAACTAGCATTAAAACCCCTACAAGCGCAACCCCATACTCACTTGTTTATGGAGTAGATTTTATCTTTCTTATTGAGGTTGAATTACCATCCCTAAGGGTCTCCTTTTACAATCTAATTAATTATGAAGAGTACTGAGTCTTCCATCTTCAGGACTTGAAACTGCTTGATGATAAGCACCAAGCTACCTACAATCACCATAAGGCATATCAACAATGCATGAGAAGAAGCTATAATCATAGGGTCAAACCTAACACATTTGAGGTAGGATATCTTGTTCTCTGAGAGAATCTTGGTAATCAACCAAACAAAGAACACCAGGGAAAATTTGAATCCAATTGGCTAGGTCCATATGTCATCACCATCATCTTTGGGTCTTGGTTATATCAGTTAGTAACTTCAGAAGGGAACCCACTAGCAGATCCAATAAATAGCATGCATCTAAAAAAGTTCCATACATAATTTTTGCAGAGAATTAGGCTCATAAAGTCTCAAAAAAACCAAAAACATTTAGAAAAGGTCTTGAAAAAAGAAAGAAAATAGTAAAGAAAAATCATTAATCCAAATGGTGAAAACCATTTCAGTGGCACCTTGGATAAGTACAATGGTGAAAACTTGGCAAACAAGTTCCACTCATAAAGGTTGTGGCTTCATTGTCTTTCAAATTTGTTGCGATCACATCCATACATCCTCTCATACAACATATCTACCATGGCTTGTTATTGATCTGCAATTGAGGGTTATTGCCTCATGTATCCCACATCATGCTTTCACACCGACACCTAACTGGGGGAAATATTTTTTAACCTAATGATGGGAGTGGATTCTCAAAATTGGTGATTCGTTGAGTTACTCATTAGGAAAATGTACTAAAATAATCTTAAAAAAAAAAAATCTCAAAAAAGCCAAAAACATTTGGAAAATGTCCTAAAATAATCCAAAAACATTAAAACACAAACCAAAGAATATGAGAAAATATCAAGTGTTGGCATTATTGTCATTGATGTCAATCAGTGTTACAGGGATGGCAAGAGGTTGTAGAGAAGCAGGTAGCAAGTAATGTGCATAACACAAAGGTTATGCTATACAAATACATAAATGTTGTAGGTTACAGAGTACAAGTCAGCATTGGTGCTGATCTATATATGTCACATATTGCGATGGACCCATAGGGTTTGATACAAGAGGGCTGCAGAGTTAGTTTTGTTCATTCATGGCAGTTTGACCCATATTGACAGTTTGACTAAATGACATCGGTCGCTTATCAGGGCATCGTGTTTTATTGGCAAGTCCATCTCAGATTTGAGTGGTCCCCACATATTCATGTGTTGGTGGCTCAGTGGTTCACTTATGTTGTGTTGTGTTCATCTAGGACCTGCCATGTATGAGCAGACATCTCGCTACCCTGTGGTGAGTTGGAAGGTAGCCAAATGACCTTGAGGGATAACGAAATTAGAGGAAAATGGTCTATCTTGCCATCTCGCATTGTGAAGGATGAAAGAGTGGTTACCTCGAGGGATAACACAAAAGGCTAAATGAGAAATGGCTCTTTCTATCCCATATCAGTAAAGACCAAAGAAGAAGGGCCATGTGGGGTCAAGAAAAGATAATTCGGTCGCATCCTCTGCTATCCTGCAACATGGATGACCAAAGCAAATTGGTCATGCAGGATAAAAAAAGGTAAAGGGAGAGATATCTCCCACTATCCCACACGAAGAGAAGCCAAAGTAAAATGAGCTCATGGGGAAACAAGAAATGATGTAAGGGATGGCCCCTACTATCCCACACCATTCAAGATGGATGTGCAATGGTCACTCGAGATAAGACAATGAAGCGATTGAAGGATCCCGCTACCCCGCACCCTGTAGAAGGATGTAAAAAGGATCTCGCAGGGTGAGTTTAAAAAGGAAGATGGTGCATCCTGTCATCCCACAACAATAGAGGTTAAGGTCATCATGACCATTTCAAGTATTTTAGTCGACACATTAGAAGCGTGATAAAGATGATTGCCCATGTGGTGGTTGACTATGGTTGACCAAGTGACTTGGATGTCATTTCTAAAGAATTTTGACAATACTTGTGCATGCCAATTGACACAAGGGTTTTACATAGAGGCCAACCCACCTCAACTAAGTGATTTGGATGAAGAATATGAAGACATATGGTTTCTTGGTGGACAAATAACTATTCCGATATGCAAAAAATGGTGATGGTTAGTATGGTAGTTGTCGATCTTATCTGGGTAGGTCAACGGATGATGGAGAATTTATTAATAGCGACCGAGTTTCAGATGGTTTATGGGATTGAGGAAATTGACAGAGGCAAAATAAAATTTGTTGGACAGATTGGGGTTGCTAAAAATAACAACTTAGTACAGGGAACTTTTAGAAAAATAGAGAAGAGTCATTTAATGCAGGTGGTCGATCCAAGATATAAATACAATCTACTCCAGACTGAATCCCAGAAAGGAAAATGAATTAATTGCAATATTAAAGAAAAAAAAACATTTCTCAATGTAGAGTTGATGGTGCAGGACTGTAAATGTGATTCGACATCTATAGGTGTGTTGGTTGAGACAGTGATAGAGGTGGAAATAAATAAAACTCCACTAGTTGATTGTAGAGTTAAGTGAAGTGCTGAAGAGAGGTGAATTGCTGAAGAGAGTTGACATAGTGTAATTTTTAGAAATAGAGAGAGGAAAGAAAGACATCCACAGAGATATACAAATAACAAGTGATAGAGGAAGAATAAGAAACAGAGAAGAAACTTTAGCAAGTAAAGAAAGTCATTCTCAAGATATGAGAATTTTGTAAGTGTTATAAAACTCATTTATAACAAGGCTTTATCATTGCATGGTAAACTTGATAAATCATTGTAAATCTTTGAGTGGGTGCTCAGAGAAGGGGTGGGTACTCCTTTAATTAGGTTCTCATAAAATTAAGGGTTGGTGCTCCTTGGGTTGGTGCCCTAAACATTGTAAACTGTTATTTACTGTGAGGCTAGATTGGAGCAGTAGACTCTAATAACTATTATCGCCGAGTTTTTTCCCACATTGGGTTTTCCTCGTAAATCTGATGTTGTGGTTTGTTTTATGTGTGTGTGTATTCTTGATTAACTTGCAATCTCAGTATTAGCACATATAGTTAATTTTTTCAAAAAATACACTGATTCACCCCCCTCTTAGTGTCCATTTGTGTTCTTCAATTGGTATTAGAGCCCAGGTTCCCCTGTAGTAAAAGCTTTCTCCAGCTTGGGTAGATTTTGGTTTTGAACACAATGGCTAGGAATGAATCCTCATCTTCTAAAGAACCTATGTTTGATAGCACCAACTATGCATTCTGGAGTAGAAGAATGAAGACATATTTGTCTTCCCTTGGGTTTGATGTCTGGATATCAGTAAAAAATGGATATAGTATTCCTCAAGTTCCTCCTACCAACCTTGATGAAAAAAGGGAATATGGGAACAATGCCAAAGCTAAGAATGCAATCTTAAGTGGTCTATTAGATACAGAGTTTGTCAAAGACATGCATTGCACATCAATAAAAGATACTTGGGAAAAGTTGCAGAGTGTATATGAAGGAGATACCTGTCATGCCCAAACTTTTGGGCACAAACAGAATAATTTTTTTTTTTAAAACATGTCCTAATAACACTAAGTTTGCAAAAATAATGCAGTATCAAGTCTTGTCTTAACTACGTTTGAATTCTTCTTCATCTAAAGTTAATTTAAACAACTATATTAAGTAAGCGGGATAATCTAAATTACATGCTGAACATTAACTCTCTAAAGAATTTATTATTATCTCATCAATTAATAAATCATAAATTCATTTAAGCAAAAACCTCTAAATTAATTGACAAGAGATATTATTAATCTCAATTAATCTTTTTAATCATTGTAGGAATTAATAGGAATTAATTAAATTAACTCTAGCAATTGGATTTTTAAATCCCATGATTTATTTTAACAATAATTATAATATGTCTAAAATCTGAATAAAGGGCTAAATGAACCCATGGTGGAAGTTGCTCTAGAGAATTTATTTGGAATTGCCTAAAATCGGGTGGACTAAAAATAATCCCCTATGGCCAAAATAACTTACAAAGTCATTATAATTTCCTAAAAGATTAAACTCCAAAATAATTTAAAATTTAAAACATCATATTTAAATGTTTATATAAACATATATAAAATATGAATGTTTAAATAAGATAATTAAACTCAAGTTAGATTTATAAATTCATATTTTAAACTATATATATATATATATATATATATATATATTTTTCATTAAACACATATATATATTTACATATGAGGATTTATTTTTTTTCTAAACAAACATATTTATAAAAATACCCCATGTAACCTAACTAAAATATTATAAAATACCCCCACCCTCCACCCTATTTTTCTCTTCCACCTTATTGTCTTGCCCTAACCCTATTTTCGAGCTAGGGCTTAACTATGTTATTCTTCTTTTTTTTTTGTGAGTGAATGGTGTGTGTGTGTGTGTGTGTGTTTGTTGCAGGGCAAGGGAGGCGGTGGCCATGGAGGGAGGAGCGGAGGAGGGTTTGAACGTGCAAAACAAACAATTTTCAAGTAAAACACTGCCTTTTTACCTCTGTTTCTGGACTTTACACAGGTGCAGAAGTCATGACACAAGCGCAGAGTCATGACACAGGTGCAGAATGTCTTTAACACAGGCACAGGTTGCTTGACACAGGCGCAGGTTGTCTCACACAGGCGCAAAAGTCCCCAGAAAACCCTGCACTGCCCTGTTTTTGGTTTTTTTTGACCTGCAAATTAACTCAAAAGCACTCAAAAACACAGTTAAGGGGTTAGATGGTTAGTGTTCACGTCGGGTTCACCAATTTATGTAGCATAGGAAATAGGAAATCATCACAAGCAAATCCAAATACTAATCTAGCTCAATCACGAAAGCTTAAATGTAATGATCTATCCTAAACACACTCAATAAAGACATAAAGACAAAACATTCAAAACTAAATACTATGCAAACCAAACGTAGATCTGAATGCTTCCTTCATGTGGTTCCATTGTTCTTCTTTCCTCTCCAAATAGTCTTTGTTTGTGGATCTCACCTTCAAGTGCATACACATGAGATGAAAGCAAATAGACAAGATTATGGCGCAAGAGTACTCGAAATGTGATTGTTTTGACAAAGCGATTATTTCGACAAAGTAATTACCCTTGATTGAAGAAAAATCATCCAATTTATAGAAAAATTGGAGAAAAGATCAAATTAGCATGAAATGGATATTAGAAGCAATTGATTTCAAAATGGGAAAAATGAGTGGAAAGAAGAAGGTTATGACACCTTCTATGTCATGAATTATGACATATTGCCAATGCAAAGATTAGAGGACTAGAGGCTTATGACATCTTGCTATGTCAAGAGTATGACGCATGAGAAATTCATGCTTCCACCGAAGCACAAAAATAGGGAGAACTAGAGACAAATTAATTAGGTGGAAATTAGATTTGACAAATTAGAAAATAGGTGGAAATTAGGAATTAGGATATTTAGAAAATTAGAAATTAGGAAATTAAGAATTAGAAATGATGAAATTAGGAATTTAGTGAATTAATTAATAATTTCTCATTTATTAATAATTCACAAAGAGGGAATTTTTAGGAAATTAGGTAAATTAATTAATAATTTGTCATTTATTAATTAATTCACAAAAAGAGGAATAATTAGTTAACCAATTAAATTAAACATTTAATTGTGACACGAAGACCTAGGATAAAAATTATTTAACCTAGAGGAAGAAAATGGAGAGAAAATGACAAATAAGGTTAAATGAATAAAACATAAAACCCTAGAAGATAAATTAGGAATGCAAGGACGACAATTAGGTCTTGATGTAAAATTGGCTTGATGTCAATTCGATTATGATTTTGAATTGATAAATGATCAATGTGATAAATGATTTGATTGATAAATGCGCCAATTGACGAGGAACAATGACTAATTGATCCAAATTGACATGATGACGATGATTGATGATAAATTTATCGCAAGATGACAAAATTGACAAGAGGATAAGGATCGATGACCAAATAGATTGCAAAATGACAAGATTGAAAATGACCACGATCGATGACAAAATCGATCGCAAGATGACAAATTTGAAAAGAGGACAAAACCCTAATTAGGATTGATGATGTCCAAAATGAGCATGCACATTGATGCGACAGGATAGGATTGATCAAAATCATGACTAAAAATTATTGTTGACAAGACCAAATTCGAAAGTGAGACAATTGAAGAATGCAGAAGAATGACTCGACACTCGCAAATGATAAAAACCAAGTGCGCAACATGGAAGAAATGTTAATGTGTTGCAAAAACCTAAAATGAGGCAATGCGCAAATGTTAAAGTATGACTTCGCCAGCATTTGACCATTTTTAGGTGCCTACATTTTGCCCCTCTTTGAGACAATGCAATTTTAAGCATTGTTTCAAAGAACAATAATGAAAATGCCCCAGACAATAATAATGACATATGCATGCCCCCTTGAGGAATTGGCCGGAAACATGCAGAAAAAAGGCCAGCTGATCGATAAAAATGATAGGATCGAACGGACTGACAATCGGAGATCGGATGCATGAAGGAAAAGCAATTTAAGGTGCACAAGACCGCGACCAACATAAGATGGAGAGGATGCATGTCCATCTATGCACTAAAAAAGATCTATAAATGGGACCAAGAAAGTGAAAAGAGCTCATTTGCACTAGCCAAAGAGGAGGATTTGTTGCTCTAGACAAGGACACTTGTACATAGATGGCGAACATTCCAATGGCGGATCACATCGGGGAACGTGTATGCACAATCATACGACCGAACGATGTAGGAGCAGCGGTATGTATCTCAAAAACCCATGTTTTCAATTTCATGAATTTTGATTGCTTGCAGGACATTGCGAGGCCCACAGGGAGTGCAGAAATTGACTTCTGCGATTGTGTAGGGCGAATCCTGTGCTTGTGTGAGGTCTTTTGCGCTTGTGTATGGTACACAAGTGCAGGTTACATGACACAGGCATAGTTGTGCATTGGAAACCCTAATTTTGGTCAAAATAGCATGCAAATGATCCAGAAAGGGGGGATAAGGGTAGGATAGGTCAGATTAGATGAAAAACACCCTGATTTGTGGATGAAAATGAGGAAATGCAACCCATAGGAGCAAACCCTAATACTGACAAAACATGCCCCAATTGTGATGCAGAGTCGACAGTATCCATTGATCACGTGGGAGAACTGACCAGATTGCTTCATGCTACGACATAGACTCAGGAGCACAGACAGAGATACATTAGCAGGACTTGGGATATACTATGTTACATTCATGCCCGATATTAGGGCAAACGCAGGACTGCTTACCGCATTAACAGAGTGATGGCATTCAGAGACTTCCTCATTCCATCTGGCGATTGGAGAGGTGACTGTGACACTGGAGGACATATGGCGTATCCTCTGCATTCCGATTCATGGGGAGATGATAGAGTATGACCCAGTGATAGGGAGAGATGCATTGTGCAGATTATTTGAGTGCGACGCAGATGATCTAGATATCGTAGAGAGGGAGATTGGCTGGGAGACTATGGCATCAGAGTATGATCGACGATATGTGGTGATAGTCGTGGTGATAGCATGTCTACTAGCAGGAGATAGACAAGGACATGGATTCCCTATTCGATGGGGAAGCGTGCTAGAGCAGATGGCGACAGAGGGGACAGTGTATGCATGGGGACCATGTGTACTGTCTATGCTATATTTTCAGTTGCATCAAATAGCATATCAGGGAGTGCAAACTTTGAGCTGTGGAGTCACATTGCTACAGGTATGGGCATTTGAGCACATAGCCATATGTCGACCGATTACAGAGAGACAGGTAGTACCACATCAACCATATGTGTACTACTATGGGGGAGCACCGAGACAGGGTCCTTTTGGATACATATTATATTGGCGACACGAGCTAGACAGACTGAGAGAGTTCATATGGAGGCCATATCGTGATTGTCCGGGATGGTCAGATGATAGTGATGAGCTACCATATTGTAGATAGGAGAGGTACTTGATTGGGCGACCAGTGAATCGCTAGAGAGTGATTGAGATGTACTTGCCAGAGAGAGTCAGACGACAGTTTGGAGAGAGGCAGGATGTACCTAGGAGGACTGCACACTTTGCCCGATCTCACAAAGAGACGAGTCAGTGGGGGAGTATGATTCAGCCACACATAGCATATGCTGACTTCTCACATCTACAGCAGAGACAGTGGGATTGGAGATCAGATGTGGTCGACGTCAGGACGACAGAGGAGTATGAGAGATGGTTTGCATGACTACGGCCAGTGCCATTGACAGATCTGGATATTCCAGTACCGAGGTGATAGGAGGACTTCCCACTCATAGGAGAGGAGGAGGGAGATGATGAGGACGAGGAGGATGAGGGCAGTGATGAGGATGATGGGGATGATGAGGACGGAGAGGAGGATGATGGGGATGATGAGGATGGAGATGAGGATGATGGGGATGATGAGGACGGAGATGAGGATGAGCCAGATTCAGGCGAGCAGGAGGCATTGCAGGATATACCCATAGAGCCAGAGACAGCTAGGACAGAGGAGATGGAGATGTGCAGGGCTATCATAGTGAGTCAGTAGGATCACATTGCGACATTAGAGAGACAGCAAGATCAGTTCAGAGCGGAGATAGCCAGACTCACAGCAGCTCGAGATACAGCAATTGCTCAAGCACAGCGAGAGGAACAGAGAGTCACTGAGTATATTGGGTTGATTCGGGATGCCAATGCACGCGAGATGGCACAGATGTTGGTAGAGACCGGATAGGAGATACGCCATTGGAGGACACTATATGAGAGCGCAGTCCCACCAGAGTAGAGAGCAACATCATATCGGACACGATCAAGGATAGAGAGTAGGGCACGCTCTCGGAGGTCATTGAGCAGCATGGGGGTGAGTGGACCTATGAGACCACCATAGCCAGGACTAGGAGGGACATCATCCGTGAGACATGGCAGGGATGAGGAGGATAGAGGGAGCACCCAGTGACAGAGGCACATGCTCCTTATGATGGACAGATGTAGTTTGATATTATGTAGTCAGCCTGCGGGCCATACTTAGGACAGACAATCCAATTTTGTACTCCGATATTATTGTGACATATGATATGATATGCATCGAGATGATGGGATGCAATGTGTTATGACTTATGTGATTTTCTATGTATGGATGACTTATGCACTGTTGATGTACCATTGTGGAACATGTATGAATGTATATTTTTTTTTTTTATGTGTTTTTGATGCATTGATAATATGAAATGGATAAAATGCTTGATGTGATGCTTGATATTTTGCAAATGTACTAACCAATGAATGCAGGATGCAGCATATGTTTTTGGAGATTGGAGCACTAAACCGAACTGACTATCCAAACTGACGGAAGAAATGTTAGTAAGAAGAAATGAAACAGAGGACAGTTAGAAATGAAGAAAAACTTGCTTTCAGTAATGCACTTTGTAGGTGAGAACCTTTATTTTAATGTAGCAAAATGGATGCGTAGCATCATGGCATGGAGGGCCAAAGCTGAAATGCAACCCTTTTTGCAAAAGACAGACACATCATAGACAAACAACAATCACAACAAAAAAGAAAAGGACCATGAACCATCCCGGTCACTCTAAATCACTCAGTGACATCATCGAGCAACATAGGAACATGACCAAAGCCAAAGATAAATAAAAAAAGATAAGATGCACAGATTCCAACAAATCAAACAAACATCTTGATCTTCATTTTCAAAAGTTGAAAGTGCTGATAAGATGATCATGTTGTCTGGTTTCAGGGAATGTGGTACCCCATCTAACATAGGACATGGTCTGGTTTCGAGGACACCACACCCTGTATAAGACCCATGATAGTAGAGACAAGGACAAATGATTTTGAGGTTGATTGATATGACAATGTTGATCAGTTTGAATGTCTGGTTGGATGGAAAAGGTTCATCTATTTATGCGTGATTTGATTAAAGCACAATGTTGGATTGCATGTCGTTGGATGTATACTCAGTGATTTATCTTATGCACAAAGGGGTTATTTATTGACAAAATGCAAAATGCCAAAGGAATTGTTTTTGGAATTTGAATGTTTTGAAAAAAAAAAAAAAATTGTTCATTTTTTCAGGACATTATTTGATTTTTTTGGATTTTTTTAGGACATTATTTAATTTTTTTGGATTTTTTTAAGGACATTTTTCAATTTTTATGATTTTTTTAGGACATTATTTGATTTTTTTGGATTTTTTTTCAGGACATTTTTCAATTTTTATGATTTTTTCAGGACATTATTTGATTTTTTTGGATTTTTTTCAGGACATTTTTCAATTTTTATGATTTTTTCAGGACATTTTAAATGCAAAAGTTCCAGTGATTGATCATGACAAGGGGAATGCACCCAATGCGCATCTGAAAGATATACATAGACCGGGACCAAAACATATGTACAAGAAACCAGAGTATGCAAGACAATGATGTTGACCAATAACAGGCCTGGAAGAGGACATTGGGTCAAGATGAAGATAGACATGATAAACCAGCCAAGAGAAAGCATAGTTAGAGGTCATGACAGATGACGGAGCAATAATCTCATTATTCATGGTGCCTGATTGCTAGGTTTTCACCATGGTACTTGCCCAAAGCGCCTGTTTGCCAGGTTTTCACTAGAGGGCGAATCATTTTTTCTTTACTTTTTTGCTCTTTTTTGCACTTTTTTGTATTTTCTTCTTCTTTTTTTTTTCTTTTCTTTTTTTCATTTTGTATTTTTTTTAGGATCATACTGGAAGAAGTGCTGATAGAAATTTACGCCCAGTACTTGCGAAGATGCATGCTATTTACAGGATCAGATAGAGGTTCACCTTCTAGTGTGGCCAACTGATATGCCCCCGAGCCATAGGCTGTAGTCACTATGAAAGGCCCAACCCAATTAGGTTCAAACTTACCTTTTATGATGTCAGTAGACTGTGCATTCTTAGGGTTTGCCTTTAAAACTAGATCTCCCACTTCGAAGTGTCGCCCTTTGACCTTCTTATTATAAGAGCGATGGAGACGGTTTTGATATGCTTGCAAATGTGTCAGGGCTGTCTGACGTTTCTCATCTAACATTTCAAGCTGATGCAACTGAGAGACTCTATGCATCTCATCATCAATCAGGTGTTGCAAGGAAACACGCAAGGAAGGAATCTCCACTTCCAAGGGTAAAATGGCTTCCGCACCATACACCAAGGAATAAGGTGTTGCGCCAGTAGCTGTGCGGATAGAAGTGCGATAGGCCCATAGTGCTGGATTCAACTGTACATGCCAATCTTGACCAGCATCATTGACAACCTTTTTCAAGATCTTGATAATGGTTTTATTTGATGCTTCAGCTTGACCATTCCCCTATGGATAGTATGGACTGGAGAAACGGTGTTGGATATGAAATTTTTCACAGAGTTCCTTGACATCTTTATTCTTGAAGGGTCGACCATTATCTATGACTATGGCAAGAGGAACCCCATATCGGCATATGATATAATTCAAGAGGAATTTTGAAATTTGCACTCCAGTGATATAAGTCATGGAGATAGCCTCGATCCATTTTGTAAAATACTCTGTGGCTGTAATGATGAACTTGTGTCCATTTGCAGATGTCGGGTGAATTTTGCCAATAAGATCCAATCCCCATTGAGAAAAGGGCCACTGAGATATGATAGAATGAAGCTCTTGGCCTGGTGCATGAATGTAGTTTCCATGGATCTGGCATTTGTAGCACTTCTTAACAAAATCATGAACATCTTTTTCTAGAGTGGGCCAATAATATCCAGCACGAATCAACTTTTTGGCTAAGCTTAGACCATTGAAATGGCCCCCACATATACCATCGTGAACCTCGTGTAAAGCCGTTTGTGCTTCATCAAAATCCAAACACTTGAGGATGGTATGGTCAAAGGAACGATGGTAAAGGGTGTCGGCAATGATGACATATTTGGCTGTTTGTCAGATGAAGGCTCAGTGTTGGTTAGCGGAAAGGTTGGGTGGTAAGGTTTTGGATTTCAAATATTGATATACGTCATTGTACCATGGGGAGTTGGGACCAACAAGAACGCACATCACATCCACTGCCGGAATGTCAAAAGAAGGAACCAGCAATTGTTCAACTAAAAATTCACATTTGTCCATATTGTTTGGCATATTTAACATGGAGGCGATCATAGCCATCACATCTACCGACTTGTTTTGCATTCTCAGAACTTGATTGAAATGGATAGCCATGAATTTGGTCTTGAAGAAATCTACCATATGCTTATAGGGAATAAGCTTTTCATCTTTTGTTTCGTAGTCATCATTCACTTGTTGGATGACTAATTGAGAATCTCCATAGACTTGCAAATGCGTGATGTTCCAGTGGATTACTACTTGGAGTCTTGTGACCAATGCTTCATACTCTGCAATGTTATTGGTACAATGAAAAGTTATCCTGTTGGACTTTGGAATAGCATCACCTTGAGGGGTGACAAACAAGATGCCTGCTCCGGACTCGAACTTGGTATGGGATCCATCAAAGTATAACTTCCATTCATTAGAAGATGTGAGAGCAAAGACTGATTCATCTAGAAAATCGGTCAACATGGGATGATCATCATAAATAGGAGCCTCTGCAAGTTGATCTGCAATGACTTGTCCTTTTATCGCCTTTCACTCCATATACTCAATATCAAATTCACTGAGGATCATAACCCACTTTGCTAGGCGACCCATCAAAGCTGCTCTGCTAAGCAAGTATTTTAGGGGATCAATTTTTGCAACCAACAAGGTTTGGTGATTTAACATATAATGTCAGAGCTTCTGTGTTGCAAATACCACTACTAAGCATGCCCTTTCAATAGTTGAATAATTTAGCTCATAGCCTACTAGTGTCCGGCTGATATAATAAATAGCTCGCTCTTTGCCGTTCTCATCTTGTTGGGCCAAGAGAACTCCTAATGCCGTTTCAGTTGCAGAAATATACAATATAAAAGGCTTTCCTTCTATAGGAGGCATTAGAATAGGCGGCAACAACAAATAGTCTTTGAGAGCTTGAAAGGCTGATTGACATTGCTTGGTCCATTTAAAAGCGACACCTTTATGCAATAGATGCTGGAATGGATGACATTTGTCAGCCAACTGAGCTATGAAGTGGCGGATTGACTGGAGCTTTCCTTGCAAACTGTGTAATTGATGGAGATTAGAAGGAGGAGGCATATCCATTATTGCTTTAACCTTGGTCGGGTCGACCTCAATGCCTCTGTGAGAAACAATGTACCCTAGTAATTTGCCAACTGTGACACCAAAGACACACTTCTTTGGATTGAGTCTGAGCTTGTATGTCTCCATTCGGTCAAAGATTGGGCCCAGGATTGCTAGATGACTATCTCTTGTGACAGATTTGCATAACAAGTCATCAACATAGTCCTCCATCAAAGTATGCATGAAATCATGAAAAATTGTCGTCATTGCTCTTTGATATGTAGCACCTGCATTTTTAAGACCAAAGGGCATCACTTTCCAGCAATAGGTACCCCAAGCACAAGTGAATGCTGTCTTATGTTGATCTTCAGGAGCAATGCGAATTTGGTTATAGCCAGAGAAACCATCCATTAATGAAAGCATCTCATATCTAGCAGTCATGTCCACTATGATGTCAATATTTGGCAATGGAAAATCATCTTTAGGGCATGCTTTATTGAGATCCCTAAAATCTGTATAGATTCTAATGCCCCCAGTTACTTTGCTAACTGGTACTAAATTTGAAATCTAGTCTGCATAATCAATGGGTCTGATAAAGCCCACATCCAGTAATTTTTTCAGTTCTACCTTGACCAAAAGAGCCACCTGAGGATGCGTCTTTCTAAGTTTCTATTTGACAGGCTTGGCATCAGCTTTCAATGGCAAACGATGAAGGACTAATTCTGGATCAAGGCCAGGCATATCTGCATAGGACCATGCAAAGCTGATCTTCTTCTCAAGAAAGAAATTGACAAAATCTATCTTTTCCTGTTTTGATAGAGAAGCAGCAAAATGAATGACCTTAGGGTTGTCAAGTGTACCCAAATTGATTTCCTCGGTCATTTCCACCAGCAATGTTGATTTGTCCTAATTGGATAGGGGTATGTCCACTTTTCCACCTTTAGGCGCCTCAGAGAAGTTTTCACCCGCAGGTACGTCTTTTGTTTTTACTTTTGTATGATCAGAGAGTGCCTTATGGTTTTCACTCAAAGATCTATTCTTTTGATTTTTTACTGTTTCTTTTCTTTTTTCATTTTGATGACTAGAAGATGGAGTTGACTCCCCAAAATATGTTGTGGAATCTAGGTCAATAGCAAATCCTGCCTTATGATCACCTTGTGGAATGCCTTCTCGTAGTCCAAGGAATTCTGCAATTGCTTCGTCATTTTGAAAATAGTCCAATGTGAGTGGCTCTTGTTGGTCATGTTGGATAAGTTGGGGATAGACGAGGGGCATGTCATCATCAGTTTTCAGGAGAGAGAGGGCTGATATGGTGAGGATGTGAACATCTGTGGTGTCACTATCCGAATTGCTTGTATCTGATTCAGAGCTTGGATCCTAGAATGACTCTATCCAAGCATGAGGACATGTTTTAGGAAGAGGAGTTATTTCATGTTTGTCTTCCATAGGCAAATTATCAGGGTCAATGAAAATATTGTCCAGGGCATAGGAGCTAGAAGAAAAGGAACTCCACTCCCATTCATTGGAATCAGTTTCGGGTCAGATATCCTCAGGTGTTATTTCATCATCAGAGTCATGCCCTTTTCCATGCGTGGTCACTTTGGAAGATGAGGGTCCAATTCACAATTGTACAAAACCTAACCCTAAAGTTGGAGGTCATCTCTTGGGTATAACAGGTTCTAGCCTTCCATTGTTGTTCAGGCCTAAGCCACTGCAGCCATCATATCCTTTCTTTTGCAGCATAGTGAATCCTTTTCCATACCGTTCCATGGGCAATCTGACAAGTGGGGTCTCAGTTGGATCCTTATAAAGCCAATCTATGACATCATCATCTAAAGTTTCTTTGTCAAGTTCACTCCATCTTGTAAATGTAGTGGGAGGCTGATATTGAATAATGACCTTAGGTTCCTTTTGCAATAAATGCGGTTTGCCATATGATTTTGGGGATATTGGTAAATTCCCGATGAGGAATGTTTGATCCATTGAATATTCTCCGCATCCTTGGTCTTGTATCTTCAATTTTCCTTTGACAGCATCTAACAATTCATTAGGATCCACATAACTATGTGATTTGGCCTCTCTATTGACTGGGACTTGCTGCTGAGGGGTACCCTTTAGAGTAGCACAAAATTGAAATGGATCAGGATCTCCTGGAATTGTTATCTCAGTTCCATTGTAAGGATACTTTAAACATTGATGATAGGTGGATGGAACTGCTTTCATTGCATGGATCCATGGATGGCCAAGGATCATATTATAAGGGAGATCAAGGTCTAGGACCTGCAGGAAAGTGTTTTCTGTCACTGGACCGACTTGGATAGGCAATGTAATTATCCCTTTGGATGGGCGCTCAGCATCATCATATGCTTTGATTGTTATTCTTTTGGAAGCATCAATGTCATTTTCTGTATAACCAAGGCCAATGACCACTCTCAGGGTACAAATATTATGACCCGCTCCGCCATCTATCAAGACTCGTTGGATTTTGCAGTTATGGACAAAGACTTCAAGGTGTAAAGGATCATTGTGAGGGAGCTTATCAGGTGAGATATCATTGTCAAAAAATGCGACATTTTGGGAAACAACTAGATGTCCAATCCGGGCTTGAAACTGGTCAACATCAATATCTGTCAGGACAGTGGACTCAATTAAAGCTTTATCTAGGACTGTACGATGCATGGGGGACATTTTCAACAACTCGAGGATTGATATTTGTGCAGGTGTCTTTCCTAGATGATCCAAAAGATTATACTGACTTGCAGGAGTTGGCTTGGGAGGAGCTGTAGGAGCTCCTTTCAGGACTATTTTGGATCAACGAGTGGTGAGTGCGCAAGAAGGATCTTGTCCCTTTATTCTCAGGGTAGAAACATACTCATTTGATGCATGAAAACAATCAATGACATTATTATAACCAGAACTTGCATAATTTTCCATTTGAGTAGAGTTTGAAGAAGATGCCTTCCCCTTGTCATGATCAAGCAAAGGAGTTTTGAAAATGGTATAATCAGTGTTAGAGGTCGCATGGGGTGGATCTACCTCAATTACTCCTTGCTCTAATAGGTCTTGAATCAGATGCTTCAATTGAAAACATGATGCAGTTTTATGTCCTTTGGACCGATGGTATTCACAATAGGCATTATCATTCCACCAATGCGGCTTTACCACAGGTTCTACCTTGATATCTGGTAGCTTGATAAATTTTTCTTGTATTAATTGTTTCATCACTGATTCAATAGGCTCTGCCAATGGCATAAACTGTTGAGGAGGCCCATCCCGTGATCAGAAAGGTTTGCGTTGTTGGTTTTGTTGTTGGCCTTGTTGTTGATTATATTGTTGAGTATGTTGTTGTTGAGTAACATTGCTCATTGGTGCTTGATTTTGTTCCATAGTTGACATATTAGGAACATTCAGTTTCTTGATCGTGAATGGGGGTTGATTTGCATTCACCACTCTTGCATCAACAAATCCATCATTAGTGATATTCTTGTTCTTATACCAAAATCTATTTCTGTCCCCTGAATTGTTCGTGTTGTCATTGTCTTTGTTAAGCTTAATGATTCCTTTAGCTACAAGAGCAGTTTCAATGTTCATCCCCTTCTTAATGAGTTTCTCAATAGTACTAGGACTTTTCAATTTCAGTTCATACATCATTTCTGGGACCAAATTTTGGATAAACAGATTCACTTGTTGTTCTTTAGGTATATCGAGGGAAGAATGACTATACAAGCTTCGCCATCATTGCAAAAAAGTCACTAATGGTTCACCTTGCTTTTGCTTGGTGTTGCATAGATCTGACATGGTCACGTCACTGTCGATGTTGAATGCAAAGTGAGATATAAACTTTTGAGCCAATTCAGACCAAGGCTTGGCAGATGCGAATACCAATCCATGGCTTGTCTTGTGAGACTTCGTGCAAATAATCACATGTATAAGCTCTTGTCAAATGGATTAGGACATAGATCCTGATCTGTATACAATTTCTTTGTTCCTTTAAATTCTAATGCGTCAACTTGTCATTACAATTTCTCAAGTTGTTGCGCAATTGTATCAGATTTTGGAGGTCCATCATTAATCCCGGTGGGTACTCTTTGTCGATACATCATATTTCCGATCAGTTGTTGATGTTCTGGAATGGTCGTTTTTGGTGTCTCCGGCATATAAAGGTCTTGGTACATCTCTTGTTGTTGTGGTTGTGCTATGCCTTGATACCAACTTTGTTGTTGTGCTTCTTGGAGCCTAGGTTGATATTGCAATTGAGTAGGTTGTTGATATTGCACATGCGCCAATTACGGTTGTGAAGTATGATAGCTTGTTTGCCTTGGCACATATTGAGGCACATGTTGATGCTGATGACTTGGAATTTGTTGACTTTGTGCCAATTGTTGTCATGGTGTATATCCCATCATTTGTAAAAAACTTTGTTTAGATGGTTTTCGTTGCTTCTCCTTAAGATGGTGTATGGCACTTGCATTAACTTGCTGTGTTGTTTGTCCAATCCACTGTGATGGTTGCAAGTTTGCATTAACTTGTAATGGTGCAGAGGGCGCTGCAACATGTTGTCGAATGCGGTATTGTTGTTGTTGTACATTGCTTGTTTTCACATTCGATGTTACCTTTTGTGTATTACTCAAATGTTGCAACAATTGTTGTTGGTGCAAAACACTATCCGTAGCTCTTTGTGTCGCCATTATCGAAGGATCTGTCGCAACAGTGTTTGGTAAATATATTGAGCTTAATGGGACATAAGAACTTTGTTGCATCATGGTATTTCTTTGGACATTAGTGATATCAGGCATTCCAGTCATGAAGCTCTCTTGCATTTTAGATTTTGATCCCATTTTATGCATATGAGGAACTACTTCTTGTTGAGGGATAGTTGTCAATATTGGCGTGGTCTTCATTTGATCTTGTGTTACAGGTGTTGTGTTGAATAATGGATTATTTATTGTCTCAAATGGTGACTTTTGAGGAATAGTCACTATCAATGCCTTTGAAGCACGTTTACTCATCAAGGTAGGTTGAGTTGCTTGTTGTGCATTTTCTTCATTTGGATGCGGAGAGAAACTTAACAACTCACCGCCTTATTGTTCTTGCACATTGACTTGCTCACTTGAAGAGGTCACATTACTCATCATGTTAAGATACTTTTGTGGAAACATCTTAAAGACCTTGTTCAAGAATTTATCCATCTTTTTTGTTATCTTTGGATCTTGGAGGAACATGTCAACATCATCAGAAGCATCAGAATCTGATGAAGAATCTGGTTGGACATTTGGATTCGGTTCTTGGCGAATGCCTTGATCTGAACCAAATCCTTGTGAGAGGGTTTGTTCTTCATACAATGTTTGTATTTCATGTTGCAATTTTGGTTGATTCCAATTGAAAGGTGCACTTCCTCTTGGAGTTGGTGGAACACTCCCTTGTCCTGGTTTCATAGGTACAAACACTGGTTCATATAATGGTGGTGGTCCAAGTTGAACTATTCCATATGGTGGTAGGGATGTGTTTGATGAACTTTCAATTTGTACTGTTTGACTGGTTTGAAATTGTGAATTTGATATGTTGTCAATGGGTTGATACGTTGGTTCACCCATCTTTTTAGATTTTGATCTTGTTTCAACAGGCATGTCACTTATGCAAATGCAATATTTTTGGAATTTTTCAATGACAATATATGATATGCAACTTAAATGAAAACTAAATGAATGAGAATGCAATCTATGGCAAGAATGTAAATCTATGTTTTTGGTTGCTTTTCAAGATTTTGACAAACTTTTTGGAATGCAGATCTAAAAGAGACCCTTAGGAAATTGAAAATGATGTCTAGACCTCAAAGGACAAAAGGACCAAATGACAAAAGGATAAATGACAAAGTCTCCCCTATATGCTTGGATACTAAGCTAGGTTTGACCAAATGACAATAATGACATAAAAAGAAGAGGTTTGACAAGGTCTAGACTTCTTAACAATGACTTAGGGTTTATCAAAGATTTGGATTACTCAAGTATGACAAAACCTAGTTTTGACACTATATGCAAAGGGACAATTACTATGCAAATGACCCTAATATGATATGATAATAACCTACACTTAATGAAGAAACTTAGGGTATGCAAAGTATGACAATGGTATGACTTTAATGCAAGAGGACACATGCAAATGGATGACCCTTATTGATATGCAAAGGATTATGACTTAGGTGAAACCTAACCTTGGTACTTGACAATGAACTTTGTAAAATGCAACCTAGGATGAACCTAAATGTAAGTGACATGAATGTTGAGACAAGATAACCATTTTGAACAATGTTTGATAACCATGTTTCAAGGTGTATTGAACTTTGTTGGATGAAATGCTCTTATGTTTAACCTTGTTTTGAATCAATTTTGTCTTGTTTTTGAAATGAGATGCAATTCAACTTTTGAAAAGTAAAGAAGACAAGATATTTTTAACATAGACTCAAGACAATCATGCTCATTCACACATGTCTTATGGATGGCAAGGACATTAGGTACTTGAGAGGTAGACTCATTATGGGATTCAAGGAGAATACATAGATGCTTGACCCCACAGGCTCCCCTCCATGACACTCACTTCTCAGGGCAGCCAAGCATCAGTCCCCATGGAAATCTCCCCATGGCGAACTTAGTATCTCTTCCAAGTATCCGAACTTGTCCTTCTCAAGCAACTAGAAGGGTTTTTGGCCTCTAAAAACAAGGTCTTTAGTCAGGATTTCTGTTAAGCGTTACTCCTTGATGTCACGCAAGCGTGATTGAGACATTAAGCCCATCAAGATACCAAACAAATGTAGTCGCACAAGAATGATTTAGACCGTGAGGTCCTACTTAGATGTTGATATGAGAAAGAGTCCAAGGGTCATCACTTCCCAAGTAACTACAATTCCCACGTAACCCTTCCTTCAAAGCTTTCACTCATCGGGTATTTTTTTTATAGTGAGTTAGAATGCCAAGTTGTTCTAGCCATACTCACTTTGGGTCGTTCCCTTCTCACGATTATCACTTGCTTGCAAAAGCAAATGGTTAGGAAGGCAGGCCCTCAAAAGGTGACAAACAATCAAAGACATGAGCATGGTATCGAAGATCTGGATTTCTGATCACCCTAAGAAGGATGAGAGCATACTCTCCTAATTCAATGTCAAGCTCAACAATCAAAGAAAACATAGATTCATTCCATCCTATTTAGAAATCACTAGGTGCCTAAAAATTAATTGCAAACACAAGGTTTAGTTGTAGTCCAAGGCAACCTGCAAAACCCAAGTCAGAAGTTTGAAATGTTTAGTCTTTGACTATCGAACCTGCACAAAAATGTGTTATTAGTTTCATTTGTTTGTCTTTTCCATGCGTATGCCAAGGTTCTGCACAGAGAATTAGTACCAAAAACCAAAAAGTAGAAAACAGAATGCAAAACAAACAATTTTCAAGTAAAACACTGCCTTTTTACCTCTGTTTCTGGACTTTACACAGGCGCAGAAGTCATGACACAAGCGTAGAAGTCATGACACAGGCATAGAATGTCTTTAAACACAGGCGCAGGTTGCTTGACACAGGCGCAGGTTGTCTCACACAGGCACAGAAGTCCCCAGAAAACCCTGCACTGCCCTGTTTTTGGTTTTTTTTGACCTGCAAATTAACTCAAAAGCACTCAAAAACACAGTTAAGGGGTTAGATGGTTAGTGTTCACGTCGGGTTCACCAATTTATGTAGCATAGGAAATAGGAAATCATCACAAGCAAATCCAAATACTAATCTAGCTCAATCACGAAAGCTTAAATGTAATGATCTATCCTAAACACACTCAATAAAGACATAAAGACAAAACATTCAAAACTAAATACTATGCAAACCAAACGTAGATCTGAATGCTTCCTTCATGCGGCTCCATTGTTCTTCTTTCCTCTCCAAATAGCCTTTGTTTGTGGATCTCACCTTCAAGTGCATACACATGAGATGAAAGCAAATAGACAAGATTATGGCGCAAGAGTACTCGAAATGTGATTGTTTTGAAAAAGCGATTATTTCGACAAAGTAATTACCCTTGATTGAAGAAAAATCATCCAATTTATAGAAAAATTGGAGAAAAGATCAAATTAGCATGAAATGGATATTAGAAGCAATTGATTTCAAAATGGGAAAAATGAGTGGAAAGAAGAAGGTTATGACACCTTCTATGTCATGAATTATGACATATTGCCAATGCAAAGATTAGAGGACTAGAGGCTTATGACATCTTGCTATGTCAAGAGTATGACGCATGAGAAATTCATGCTTCCACCGAAGCACAAAAATAGGGAGAACTAGAGACAAATTAATTAGGTGGAAATTAGATTTGACAAATTAGAAAATTGGTGGAAATTAGGAATTAGGATATTTAGAAAATTAGAAATTAGGAAATTAAGAATTAGAAATGATGAAATTAGGAATTTAGTGAATTAATTAATAATTTCTCATTTATTAATAATTCACAAAGAGGGAATTTTTAGGAAATTAGGTAAATTAATTAATAATTTGTCATTTATTAATTAATTCACAAAAAGAGGAATAATTAGTTAACCAATTAAATTAAACATTTAATTGTGACACGAAGACCTAGGATAAAAATTATTTAACCTAGAGGAAGAAAATGGAGAGAAAATGACAAATAAGGTTAAATGAATAAAACATAAAACCCTAGAAGATAAATTAGGAATGCAAGGACGACAATTAGGTCTTGATGTAAAATTGGCTTGATGTTGATTCAATTATGATTTTGAATTGATAAATGATCAATGTGAAAAATGATTTGATTGATAAATGCGCCAATTGACGAGGAACAATGACTAATTGATCCAAATTGACATGATGACGATGATCGATGATAAATTTATCGCAAGATGACAAAATTGACAAGAGGATAAGGATTGATGACCAAATAGATTGCAAAACGACAAGATTGAAAATGACCACGATCGATGACAAATTTGAAAAGAGGACAAAACCCTAATTAGGATTGATGATGTCCAAAATGAGCATGCACATTGATACGACAGGATAGGATTGATCAAAATCATGACTGATTTAATTATTGTCGACAAGACCGAATTCGAAAGTGAGACGATTGAAGAATGCAGAAGAATGGATCGACACTCGCAAATGATAAAAACCAAGTGCGCAACATGGAAGAAATGTTAATGCGTTGCAAAAACCTAAAATGAGGCAATGCGCAAATGTTAAAGTATGACTTCGCTAGCGTTTGACCATTTTTAGGTGCCTACAAGATGAATATTGTTATTTTTAACTTGCAAGAAATTAATAAAATAAATGGCAGCATAACATTAGTCAAATATTTTATTTCTTCTTTTAAATCTAGGCATAAATCTATAGTGCAAATATTAGATTTTAATTCTGCAATAAATAAAGGAGAAAATGACAGAATTAATTAAACTACAACAACAACATAATAGTCTTAAAATCATTTACAACTTTACTGTTAAGTAGAATGCAATGTTAATGCTCATGCTAAAGGCTAATTAACTATATATGCATTTAGAACTTAAATAAATATGACTAAATGTTTTATTTCTAGCTTACTAACATACATGCTTTTCTATTTCATTTAATTCTGTTACTTTCATTATGAAGAGATAAAATGGACATTCATTTTCAAAAAAGATAACATGAATACAACATATATTATTTCCATAACTATAGGAACTTTATCCAAAAATAAACATTTCATTTTTGCTATAATACTTGATAGAATAATGCATTTCTTTAAGGCATATTTAAAATACAATATAGTCAACATTACAAATAGGTGTGATACCCAACTAGTGTCTCATTTCTATTAAATGAGGGCTTTAAATAAAATGATTACATTTTTATTTTTTTCAAAATAAATACTGTAGCATAGGAAATAGGGAATCATCACAAACATTATAAAAATTAATCTAGCTCAATCACGAAAGCACAAATGCAATGATCTAGCCTAAACACACTCAATAGAGACATAAAGATAAAACATTCAAAGCTTATGTAAACCATATGTGGATATGAATGCTTCCTTCATGCGGCTCCATTGTTCTTCTTTCCTCTTCAAATAGTTTGGTTGTAGATCTCACCTACAAGTGCACATACATGATTGAAAGCAAGTAGGTAAGAAAATTGCTCAAAAGTACTCGAAGCATGATTGATTAGAAATTCGATAATTTGATTAGGGGTTAGATTGAAGAAATTCATCCAATTTATAGACAAATTGGAGAGATGGATCAAATTAGCATGATTCAAATCAAATAGAAATTGCAAATCAATTATGTCAATTATGACAAATTATGACAAATTATGCACTTTCTATGCAAAATTTGTTGATTGATAATTTATGACAAATTATGACAAACTTCTATGTCAAAATTGATTGATTGTTAATTATGACAAATTATGACAAATTGAAATGTCATTCCCATGGAATTAGGAGATGAAATAGGAGGGAATAGAAATTAGATGAATTAAGAAAATTAGAAAATTAGAAAAAGAGGGAAAATTAGGAAATAGGTAAATTAATTAATAATTTGTCATTTATTAATTAATTCACAAAGAGGAATAATTAGCCAATTAAATGAACATTTAATTGTGATGAGAAGACTTAGGATAAATAAATAATTTATTAATCCTAAAGGAAGAAATGACACACAAGGTTAAATGATTAAATCATGAAACCCTAGAAGATGAATTAGCAATGCGAGAATGACAATTAGGTCCTGATTGAGGATAATTGATATCGATCATGATTCTGATAAATGACCAATGTGATAAAATGATTTGATTGATAAATGCGCCAATTGACAAGGAACAATGACTAATTGATCCAAATTGACATAATTGAGACAGACAACGATCGATGATAGATCGATCGCAAAATGACAAAATTGAAAATGACTATGATCGATGACAAAATAGACTGCAAGACAACAAGATTGAAAATGACCATGATCGATGACAAATCGATCGTAAAACGACAAGATCGAACATGACAACGATCGATGACAAATCGATCATTAAAACGACAAGATTGAAAATGATAAGGATTGATGATAAATTGATCGCCAGATGACAAGATTGATAAGAGGACAAAACCCTAATTAGGATTGACGATGTCCATAATGATGACAAATGAGCATGCACATTGATGTGATAGGATAAAATCGACCAAAATCATGACTGGAGAGTGTTGTCGACAAGACCAAATTCGAAGGCGAGATGAATGAAGAATGTAGAAGAATGACTCAATGCTCGCAAATGATAAAAAACCAAGTGCATGACATAGGAGAAATGTTAATGTGACACAAAAACCTAAAATGAGGCAATGCGCAAATGTTAAAGTATGATCCCACAAGCGTTGACCATTTTTAGGTGTCTACAAATACAACATATAGCTTTTATTTTACATTGGTGCGACTAAAATATAATATCCCATTCCCTAATCTTTTTCTGCAAATCAAGTAAGAACCAACAACTCCTAGCTTGTCTTTTTCCTTTTCTTTCCAAGCAACCTGCAAATAAATCATAAGGCTATGACCATGGAGAGCTCACCTCCCAGCCTAGGCTTTCTATAAGCCACCCCCGAGTTTGGAGAACCAAGCCCTAGAGAGGTTACACTCAAGCAAACACAACATGCAAGGGAAAAAAATACAACAAACACTTTCCCAACCAAGGCTACACTTCATCACAAAATGTGATGTTTCTACATGGGTGGAAGTGGACCAAATACCCTGAGGAGACTGCAAGAATGGTAGATCACAAAGCCATCTTATGGAAAACAAATATATATCATAAGTTCATTAACCCCACATCCTTATGCCCCCCAAGGCATTCATGCCATACTTTCTCTCCTTATGACCCCCCAAATGCATAAACAAGGCCATGCAGCAAGGGTCACATATACAACCCTTGAGATCACTTTCATAATGAGAGCCTCTCACTCGAGGGTTGTCAAACTCCTTCCACCCACAAGACCATCCTACTCTCCCAAGAGTAGAAGGCCTTGGTTACTCCCAAATCACAAGAAAATGTATAAAAGAATAACAGATAGGTCACATAATAATTTCACAAAGGAAAATACAAGAAAACAACTTTTACATACAAACAATCTTTCCAACATAAACATGCAATGTGAAAGGGAGAAGATGAACCAACCTTCAATCTGCCCAAAGGTTTGCTAGAACTAGTTTGAGGATGAGCAGCCCAATTCCACAACCCTTTCTTCCACACTTAGACAAATTTCTATCCCAAAACTATTATTTTCAAAATTGCATGATCTCCAGAAATGGAGAGTGGGTCATTCCCCATAAAATCTCTAATCCTTGCCTAAAAAGACCTCAGTGAGAGTTCTCATAGGTTACTAAAACTGAAAAAGGAAAAAGAAAGAGAAAGTGGGAAAAAGAATCTCACATCAAAAAGGAAGGTTATCTAACTTAGATGGCACCTTCTAATTTGAATTTTCGCTCACCTTAGGAAACCCACTTTTTGAGATGACTAAACAGTCACATGGGAGTATTCACATGCCTAAAAATACTCCTAACCCATAGGTATACCTTATGGACTTTAGGAAAAACCTTTAAACTACCCCTAGGAGTCCATTTGACCCCTTAGAAACCCATCTAAAGTTAACATTCGGGTCAAACCTGAGTTGACCACTCCAAAGACTCTATACCCAAGGAAAATTTGGGATCACAGTCAAATGTTTGAAAAGGCTATGGTTAAAACAACTCCCTCCAAGAGACAAGTCAAAAATCAAGACACGTCAAGTGACACAATAAAATACATAACAAAATTACACATGGAATTTGTCTCTTGTTGGATTTACACAAATTAATAAATTCAATTTAACACACATGCAACATTTACTTTCACAAATAAAATATGATACATATGGGGTGTTGTCTCTCCAAATAGATAAGCCCTGGTTTTACGAACATACATAGGTCTAGGTTTGGTTCTCCATAGTTTTCCTGTGCAACTCAATTACACATTAGTACTTCCAAATAACCTCATAAAATATTAAACACATGAATAAGAATACACATCAAACACTCTGCATACAATTGACATTAAACAAATCAATATCTCATATATCCAAATAAATCCACATAAGTAATTATCATAATCCTCATAATTTTTGATCCATACATAAGACATGTATTCTATTTCTATCATCATAGTAATGGATTACATCATCTCAAAGCTATCCTATTCTAGAATCATATAGAGTTTTATATCTATAATGCATAGAAATGAAGCATCAATATACATCAATGTTATCCAAATCATGGAATAATATAAGTTCTAAATCCATAATGCATAAAAAAAAAGCATCCATAATAGTCTCAACATGAAAATCATTGAAATGCTAGGATGAGTCTGAGTAGGGCCTCACAATACCAAAGCGAAAGAAGACAAACTGCAAAATCTAAGAGCTCAATTTGAAAATCTAAAAATGAAAGAAGAAGAGAAGATAGTTGATTGCCTGCAAATAGTGGATGAGACTGTGATTTCTATAAGAGGACTTGGACAGGATGTTAAAGATGAAGTTACTATCAAGAAAGTTTTGAGATCATTAACCTCAAAGTATGACACAAAGGTCTCTACTATTGAGGAAGCTAAAGACTTAAAGACATTCTCTATGGATGAATTATTTGCTTCCTTATCAACTTATAAAATTAGAACAATAGGAGGAGAAACGTCAAAGAGAGAGGCTACCTTCAATACCACATAGAAAGGAAAAGAACAAGCTACACATGAGGATGAACATGACTCTAATGCTGCTATAGAAAACTTGGTAAGGAAGCTCAAAAGAGGTTCAAGAAAGTACAAAGGTAAACTGTCTTTAAAATGTTTCAATTGTGGCAAGATTGGACACTTTTCTCCTAAATGCCCTTATGAAGAAAAGGATGAAGGTGAAAAGAAAAACATGAAGGCTCTTGACAAAGAAAAGATGAATAATTCTTATATGCCAAGGAGAAGAAATTTCAGGAGAAAAAAAAGTCTTTACACATTTAAAGATGATGTCTCTGATGAATAAAGTGTCTCTGAAGGTTGTTGTAGTGATGGTGAAAGAGATGTCAATCTCTTTATGACACAAGAAGAGTTAGTTGTTGATGATGAAGAAGAGGAAATTGAAGCTGTAGTAGACCTTGAAGGTGAGCTTGTGAGTGCACTAGAAGAGCTTAGAAAGGTAAGAAAAGAATATAAAAAGTACAAGAATGCAGTTGTTGAAGAACAAGATCTGTTGAACTTATCTCTCGAGGAATCAAAGAGAACATTTTCTGATTTGAAGATTCAATTGGAAGAAGCAAAGAGGATGTATGAAGTAACAAAATTAGATTTAGAAAAGAAAGATGAGTGTCAAAAGTTGGAAGAAGATCATGTAGATTTAAGAAAGGAATTGGAAAAGAAGAAAGATGAACTAAACATGAGGATTAAGTATGATGGCAAGACTGAAGCATTAGACAAAATGTTAAGTAAGAAGAAGCACAACAAGGACATCAATGGAGTAGGATTTGATAAGAGACAATGGTCAAACAATAAAATTTCATTAGGCAAGGAAGTACTCTTCACCTCTTCAAGTGAAACTGAAGTCAAATAAACTTTCACTGTCAACAAGACAAATGAGAAGAAGACATATGTTTCTACTACAAAGAATCAATCAGTGAACCAGCATACTGAACTTAAAATAAAAGCCTATATAAATGACGGAGGCTTCACTAGAGTCAAGGATACAAAAGGGAAGAGCTCAAGAATATTAAACTATGATGCTCTAAGGAGACAAATGAGAAACAACTTCAACAATGAGTGGTATGTACCTCAATTTCATGGCTACTACTATAAATGTAATACTTATGGTCACAAAATTGTTTTGTAGACTTACGCATAAGTCTCCTCCTAGTTTTGAAAGTAGAAATCAATTTGCTTCTCTTAGGGATATGAATGTTACTTGTTATCGTTGTAATGGGTATGGTCATAGAAGTTATGAATGTAGGAGAAATGTATCTCATTCTTACAATAGATTTTCAAATTAATCATTTAATATAAATGTCAAATGTTATCATTGTCAAAACATGGGCCACATTCTAAAACATTGTAAGCTTAGGACAACTAAGTAAAAGAAGACGATGTTAACATCTGAGCCTAATGCAAAACTAGAATAAAATGGAATAGCAAAAAAGGAGAAATCAAATCAAGTTTGGGTAGAAAAAGAAAAGGAGAAGGCTGAGTTGAGTTTGATTGTTCAAAATGCCCTACATGCTGAATAGAGAAACTTGTGGGTAGTAGATAGTGGTTGCTCCAACCACATGACTAGTGATAAGAAAAATTTAATCAAATTAGAAGATTGGAATGGTGGTTCTGTGAGGTTTTGAGACAAATCATCAATCAAGATCAAGGGAAGAGGTATACTAAACATTCATGGCAAGCTGAAATCTCATGATGTATATTATGTAGAAGGTTTGAAACATAATCTGATAAGTATGAGTCAAATGTATGACAAAGGATATGTTCACATTTGATTCCAAGGGCCATGAAATTAGAAAAGAAAGTAGTGGTCAACTTGTTGCTGAAGGAAAAAGAACAAACAGTAATGTATATAATCTTAAGGAATTCTTTGAGTCTCAATGTATGATGGGACAAGTTGATGAGAGCTGGTTGTGGCATAGAAGGTTAGGACACATTAATCTTGACAATTTGGTCAAAGTGAGCAAGAATGGATATGTAAGGTACATACCACAAATTATCAAACCTGGAAGCACCTTCTACAGTGAGTGTCAAAGAGGGAAGCAAACTAAAGTAAGATTTAAGACTAAGGAATATTCAACTACAAGACCACTAGAACTTGTGCATACAAATTTGTGTGGGCCTACAAGAGCAAGAGCCCTAAATGGAGAAAGATACTTCATGCTACTCTTAGATGATTTTTCAAGGATGACATGGGTGACCTTCTTGCAAGACAAATCAAAAGCATTTGAGAGATTCAAGGTCTTAAAGAAAATGGTTGAGAAGGAAAGTGGATACAAGCTGAAATGCCCGAGATTAGACCATAGAGGGGAGTTCACATCAAATGAGTGAGAAGATTACCATGAGAAGAATGGAATCAGAAGACAATATTCGACCCCCAGGACACCACAACAAAATAGTGTTGTGGAAAGGAAAAATAGGATAGTCAAGGAGATGGAAAGAACAATGTTGAATGAAGCTAATCTACCTGATGTATAATGGAAGGAGGTAGTCCATATTGTTGTATACACCTAAAACAAAGTATAATTAAGGGTAAACAAAAACATGACACCTTATGAACTATGGTATGATAGGAAACCCTTAGTCAAGTATTTCAAAGTGTTTGGTAGTAAATGCTTCATAAAAAGAGATGAAGATGGACTAGTTGCTTTATATAAAGAAGTGATGAAGGTATCTTTTTAGGCTACTCTACTCACAACAAAGCCTACAAATGTTCTAACAAAAGGTTGAAGAAAGTGGTATAAAGTGTACATGTGAGAATTGATGAGGATTTACATAAAGGTCAAAATACTATAATAAATTAGATTTAAGAATCACATAGTGAAGATGAAAATCAATCTAAAAGTGAACAAGAAGAAGGAGAAGCATCAAGCAAAGCCCCTAACAGATATGTGCAGAAAAATCACCTTGAGGATCAGACTATTGGCAACAAGAATGATTGTGTGTAAACTAGAAGGAGAGAAAGGAACACTGAGAAAGTAAATTTCTGTCTTATGACTGAGATGAAACCCAGAATGTATGATGAGGCTAGAAAAAGCAATAAGTGGATAAATTCTATGGAAGAAGAGTTGCAGCAAATAGAGAAGAAAAAGACTTGGGTTTTGGTTCCTAGGACAGAAAACAAGAATGTTATTGGCACTAAATGGATCTATAGGAACAAGATGAATGAAGAAGGCAAGGTATTAAGAAACAAGGAAAGGATAGTGTGCAAGTGATATGTTCAAGTAGAGGGCATATATTTTGAAGAAACATTTGCACCAATTGTAAAATTTGAAGCTATAAGGATGTTCTTGGCATTCTCAACCTATAAAGGATACAAAATATATCAAATGGATGTCAAATCTGCATTCTTGAATAGAAATATTGAAGAAGAGGTCTACATTGAGCAACCTAAAGGATTCCAGCTGCATGAAGATGAGAACTTTGTTTGCAGATTGAAGAAAGAATTATATGGTCTAAAGCAAGCACCTAGAGCATGGTATTGTAGGTTGGATAAGTACCTCCATCAACAAGGTTTTAGAAAGGGAAATATTGACAACAATTTATACATCAGGGTAGATGGTGAACATATAATCTTAGTTGTGGTATATGTAGATGACATCATTTTGGAGGTAACAAAGATATTCTATGCAAAAAATTTGCTGATCAGATGCAGTTAGAGTTTGAAATTTCCATGCTTGGAGAGATCATATTTTCTTGTTTTACAAATATCACAGTAGAATAAAGGCATATTCATCTCTCAAACTAAGTATGCTAAATACATGTTGAAGAAATTTCAAATGGAAGACAAAAAACCGGTTAGTACCTCCATGGTGACAGGATGAAAATTAAGCAAAGCTGATGAGTCACCTAATGTGGATCAAACCTTGTATAGATCCATGATTGGAGGCCTATTATATCTTACAACTTCAAGGCATGATATAGTTCAAGTTGTATGCAGGGTTGCAAGATTTCAAGATGCTCCTAAGAAATCACATATCAATGCTGTTAGGAGGATATTCAAGTATCTGCAAGGGACACTCACTTATGGCCTATGGTATCCAAAGAAAGGAGATTTCACTTTGCAAGCCTATACTGATGTAGACTAGGCATGATGTGTAGATGATAGGAAACACACCAGTAGTGGAGCTTTCTTCCTTGGATATAGGTTAGTGTCATGGCATAGCAAGAAACAAGAGTCCATTTCACTATCAACTGCTGAAGCAGAGTTTATTGCAGCTACTACATGTTGTTCTCAAGTTTTGTGGATGAAGCAAACTCTCAAGGACATTTAAATAGAGTTTTCGGATCCTATTCCCATCATGTGTGAGAACTCAAGTGCAATCAATATATCAAAGAACCCTATCATGCATTCGAGGACAAAGCACATTGCAATTAAAGTTGAGTATGTGTGCACCAATGAGCAAATAGATAATATCTTTACCAAGCCCCTATCCAAGGATAGCTTTGAGTATTTGAGACAAAAATTGGGTGTTGTCTCACCCTCCTTCTGAACTTAAAGCATTGATTCGATGTCTATGGTTTACGCCTTGAATCTCATGTACAGTCTCAGGGGGAGTTTTTGAATTTTTGTAAGTAGTAGTAGAATTTCTATTTATATTGTAATAATGGTTCATCTAGCTACAGGCAGTAGAGGTCAAGAAGTTGTAAAGGAAATTTCTAATGTATTGCAGATGTGTCATGATTGAACATGAAAGTTCTATTCATTACTATAGAAAATCACAAGGGGAGAACTTGCACAATTGACGATTGGTGTCAAAGGAGTTAGGTGTTTAACCCTTTGCCATTGCTGTCAAAGGAGGAGAAATTGGTCTGAGTGTAAGTCTAAAAGTGTGTTGACATCAATTCCAAAGGGGGAGATTGTTGGTATTATTGTCATTGATGTCAATCAGGGTTACAGGGATGTCAAGAGGCTGTAAAGAAGCAAGTAGCAAGTAATGTGCATAACACGCAGGTTATGCTATACAACTACACAAATGTTGTAGGTTACAGATGAATGTGGGTTAGAAAGTACAAGTCAAGATTGGTGTTGATCTATATATTCCATATAGTGTGTTGGACCCATTGGGTTTAATACAAGAAGACTGCAAAGTTAGTTTTGTTCATTCATGGTAGTTCGACCTGTATGGTAGTTCGACTAAACGGCCTCGGTTGCTTATCAGGGCATCATGTTTTATTGGAAAGGCCATCTAGGATTTGAGTGGTCCCCATCTATTCATGTGTTGGTGTCTCAGTACCCTTATGTTGTGTTGTGTTCATGTGGGACCCATCATGCATGAGCAGGTGTCTTGCTACCCTGCGGTGAGTTGGAAGGTAGCCAAATGACCTTGAGGGATACAAAATTGGAGGAAAATGGTCTATCTTTCCATCCCACACCGTGAAGGATAATAGAGTGGTTACCTCGTGGGATAACATAAAAAGCTAAATGAGAAATGTCTCTCGCTATCCCATATCGATAAAGACCAAAGAAGAAGGGTTGGGTGGGGTTAAGAAAAGATAATGTGGTTGAGTCCCCTGCTATCCCACAACATAGATGACCAAATAAAATTGGTCATGTGGGATAAAAAAGGTAAATGGAGAGATGTCTCCTGCTATCCCGCATGAAGAGAAGCCGAAGTAAAACGATCTCATGGGGAAACTAAAGATGATGTAAGGGATGGCCTCTGCTATCCTGCACCATTCCACGAGATAAGAAAATGAAGTGAGTGAAGGATCCTGCTATCCCACAACCTACAAAAGGATGGAAAAAGGATCTCGCGAGGTAAGTTAAAAAAAGAAGATGGTGCATCCTTCCATCCCACAATGATAGAGGTTAAGGTCATCATGACCATTTGAGGTGTTTTAGTCAACACATTGGTAGCCTGATAAGGATGATTGTCCACATGATAGCTGACTATGGTTGACCAGGTGACTTGGATGTCATTTTTGAAGACTTTTGATGATACCTGTGCATACCGATTGACACAAGGGTTTTACATGGAGGCCAACTGACCTTGACTGAGTGATCTAGATGAAGAATATGAGGACATGTGGTTTCTTGGTGGATAAATAACGAATTTGATATGCAAAAGTTGGTGACAATGGATTTTAGTATTGTAGTTGTCAATCTTGTCTGGGTAGGTTGACGAAGGATGGAGAATGCATTAATGGCAACCAAGTTGTAGATGGTTGATGGGCTAGAGGAAATCAGTAGAGGAAAATCAAATCTATTATAGAGATTAGGGTTGCTAAAAATAGCAACTTCGTACAAGGAACTTTTAGCAAAACATAGAAGAGTCATTTAATGTAGGTGGTTAATCCAAGAAAGAAATACAATCTACTACAGACTGAATCCCAGAAAGGAAAATTAATTAATTGCAATATTAAAGAAAAAAACATTTCTCAATGTAGATTTGATGGTGAAGGACTGTAAATCTGATTCAACATCAGTAGGTGTGGCGGTTGAGATAGAGATAGAGGTGGAAATAAAGAAAACTCCACTAGCTAATTGTAGAGTTAAGTGAAGTGCTAAAGAGAGTTGACAAAGTATAATTTTTTAGAAATGAAGAGAGGAAAGAAAGACATTCACAAAGACAAACAAAGAAGAAGAAGAAACTTCAATAGGAAGAGAAATTCATTCTCAAGATATGAGAATTTTGTAAGTGTTACAAAACTCATTTGTAACAAGGCTTTATCATTGGATGGTAAACTTTATCAATCATTGTAAATCTCTAAGTGGGTTCTCTAAAAAAGGGTAGGTGCTCATAAAATCAGGGGTTGGTGCTCTAAACATTGTAAATTGTTATTTACTATGAGGCTAGATTGGAGTAGCAGACTCCGGTAGCTATTCTCACCAAGGTTTTTCTCACATTGAGTTTTCCTCGTAAATATGGTGTTGTGGTTTGTTTTATGTATGTGTGTATTCTTGATTAACTTGTAGTCTTAGTTTTAGCACATAGTTTTTAAAAAAAAAATACACCGATTCACCCACCTCTAATTAGCATCCATTTGTGTTCTTCATAAAGATCAATAAAAAACATTGCAATAAAATTGTTCCTTGTACATAAACATTGAGCTAGATGTAAAACAACAGTTGAGCTACCTAAAATATGACCAACTATCATAGCAACAAACAATCAAACATTTGAGCAAAACATATGCAAGACTGTCTTAACATGGATGAATCTTTCCTTACAACAAGACATGGTGACACATCTCTTTGACAAGAAGATTATGTTTGGCTGATAGGTACTTGGTCAAATTACTACTTTCTATACCAGGTTCCTATGCTACTCCAGGATATCCACAAGTGATTAGAGTGGCCAGGATGGTTCATGATATCTTTTTCTTTATGTTTTGTCTATGGATTGTTCCAATGAAGTTCCGAGGCAAATACAAATGGTGTCTAGGTGGGAAGTTCACTAAGCTACGAGATCCTGTGCAAAAATGTGTAGTCTTGGATCACTATGACTTACTGACTATGGCATATACCTCTGCCATGTGTATATGAATCGGAATGGAGGGTAACCTTCCTTGTCTGTGATGTTCATTTATAGGTGGAGTGCTCAAACTTGGTTTCTGATACCTCAGCCAAGATTAATAATACCATGCTCAATGAGGAAATAAAAGTATTATGAATATCCCATGGATCTCTCATTTCATCTCATTTGTATGTATTGCATTTAGTTGCATTTTATCCATCCATGTATCCATGCATACAATGTAATTATCATGTATGCATGCATATGTAAGAAACATATGCTATGAGAAGCTAGGCACATGAAGCTATAAACATGTGAAACCTTTCTCGATCCATAAAAGAATGAATGAGTACAATTATAGAGATCACATCCATGTCAATCGATACTCTATTTTATCCTCTTCAAAGGTAGCCTCAAGCTAAAGGATTGGGTACTAGGAATCCAAAAATTCTCTCTACAACTAACTCCCTTGGCCTCCCCATCTACATCATCATTATCACATAACCTATATCATGTTTCACAAGCCGATCAAGCCAAGTACATTGTAGTCCATCTCTCATAGGAGGGGTTGCGTAGCCTATGCCATCCTATAGGAAAAATAGGTTAGTGTGTTAGCCATTTTAACCCAACTATCAATTGGTCAACCTATCAACCATAGTCTAAATCGATAATTACATCAATTGCCTAAGTCTCAATGGGTAATTTGACTCAGATACCTCAACTTCATTAGGCAATTACATCAATTGCATATGTTGCAACATGTCATTTTGACTCAATTACTCAAACTTTATCATATCCGAGCAAACAACTGACTTCAACTATCATGCTTTGACTAACACTAGGGCAATTCACACAATTGCACTAGACCATGCAAACAATTGCACCAAGACCATATTGATCAATTGTATATCATTAACCAAAGGCACCACAAAACATTGCATTTGCATAGTCTCTCCTACAAGACCTAAGGGTACTTACCAACTCATCCTTTCTTCTCTACCACTTGCCACCATTCAATCCCAAATCATCCATTCTATTATTCCCCCAATTCTCTCTATTTTTTGAGAGATTGCCCGATTTTTCAAAATTTTCAGCCCGTCTCTCAAGGGGGCATTTTTCTCATGATTATCCCTCTTTCTTTGAAATGACATGATAAACTGCACCATGTCAAAGAGGGGCAAATGTAGACACATAAATTTGTCTGCTGAATTAATTAAATATTTAATATTTTTAATGCACTAACATTCTTCTATTAATTAAATTTACATTTAATTAATTCATTTCAACCCATTCTACTATTTTAATTAAATAACTTTCATAAATTTATTTAAGATCACTAACTATTGTCCAACTATTAAATAAATTGATAAATGTATTTAATCGCCCCTTTTTCCTATCATTTAAATAAATTAAACATTTATTTGAAATCCCCAATCAAAATCCCTATTTAAATAAATGAATATTTATTTAAAATAGTCATCCACTTGCATTTTACTACAAATACAAGTTGCACATTTTAATTGAAATAAATGAATTTTTATTAAAATCATATTTATCCCTACCCACTTGCATTCTCCTACAAAGCACACTTGTTCACTAACCCTTCTTCTAGATTCTTCTAAATTAGCCTAAACCCACTTCTAATCACTTGCGCAATCCTAACCCTAAATTAATCCTCAACCCATCATCTCACCCATTTAGGACTCTTATAGAATCTTAAATGCTTTCCTTCTTAAACACACTAACCCACATGGGTCTTGTCCCTTTGACCAAGCCCTAACCATGGAAAAACCTTGCACAATAATTTACCCATTGGATAGAGCGTTTATCCAGTAACTCAACCAGATGAGGTCCTCTCAAGTATTTAATGCTTCTTTCCTCTCCTCTCAAGCCCTGTCATGATGCCACTTGTCACCATTGCATTGGTGGAAGTTGCAAACATGGATTGAGGATCATGCCCTCCTCATGAAATCCTAGCGTTTTCTAAGCCAGATCAATCATGGCCATCCAATCGCCCTTTTTTCCTATAAAAGGAACCCTCATCCTCAAGCAAAGTAGGAATCATGTATAGCATTGTTATTATAGTTTCATAGGAATTTCTACTTATCTTTCTCATAGAAATTCTATTTTGTGCATTTGCATATCAATAGAAGTTTATTTTCAACCATTAAATCCTTCATTTGGCATTCATGGCTACATACTAAAACTGAGAGCTATACTCAAGCAAGCATTTGGATCTTGGAGAGGAGAAGAACAAGGGAGAGTCATTAAGAGCACAATGGGAGCATCTTAGGGTGTCTCATCTCTCTTCTTTTCATTCTTTTTTCTTCCATTTGTATGCTTTTTCTTCTCTTTTGATATGCATTTGAAGGTTAAAAGTTCATTTTGGTTTTGGTTGAGACTAACTTATTGACATTTGAGATTTGTTTTGTGTGTCCCCCTTTCATGTGCATCAGAAAGTCATGAAGCTATCCTGGAAGAGGCAAAGATAAGGCAATGAGCCTTAGAAAAATGTGGTGGATCTTTGACACATGAGGAGAGAGAAAGAGTGTTGTGGGCATTAGATACTATTCTAAGGACCAAAGAAAGAATTGATATTATCATGTAGAGGGACATATAAGAAATAAAAATATTGGTTAAGAAAACTGAGGAAATGATAGCAAGTTTTTTGAGTGACTTTTAATAGGTGAGGAGACAACTCCTCCGAAGATTGGTGAAGAGAATGCATAAATGAAATTTTCTTGTGAAAAAGAAGGAGAATTAGAAGATACATCTATCAGTTAGTTCTAAAACCAGGAGAAAACTGAGAGGGGAGGGGGGTGAATCAGTTTTCTCACAATTTAAATAGTTAGTGCAAATTATAAACTTTATACCAAAGCACAAAGAAACCAACACAATTAAAGATAAAGCATGAAATCACAGTATACACAACACCAATATTTTTGATGTGTAAAACTTGATAAAGGGAAAAACAATGGTGGGAAACCCTACCCACAATCAGATAATACTTCTGTAGTAGTATGTGAAATAATTACAATGGGGATTGCACTTGTAATTAGGCCAAATGCCTAGAGTGCACTGCTCATCACAAAAGTGAGTCTCATTGACTTACAAAAACATCATACTACAATCCAGAAAGAATGAACTATAGAAGTAGCATCTCCCAATGCTTGATACTTTTCCGTTTAAGCACATATGTTTGCCTTGCAACACGAAATCCTTCACAACCTTCCGTTGAATGATATATCACTATTTGCACATAAACCTTTCTCTGATAATGCAAACATAACCATCGATACCAAGATTACATGAATAAGTCACCTATAAATACATATCATCAACCTTATTGATAAGGTCGACTAAACCCAATACCCATAAACCCATAATTACAAAAATTACATTACATGATATCATCATACCAATATTATGATTTACATTACATAGCATGGAACTAATTCAAATTCCCAAACAATTACATCAATCGGAAATCATTCTAAGACCAATTTCCTACACATTTCACCAACCGATAGAAACCCTCAATGCAATAACACAAAATATATAACCGGATCCAAATAGGATCAACAAATCAGTACACCAGCCAATGCAAAGCCACCAAACAATTATAAAACAATCAAGAAGAACCATCAACATGTTAGAAACTATTTCCATAAACCGGACCAAAATCACCTAACCAAATCATCAAATATCACCAACCAGTAAAGCTAACCGGTACTAAAAAATGTCAATCGGGAACATAAGCGATAGCTTCTAGAGCACCAAATTACAAATCAATAGAATATGATAAGCATATAACCATCTTAAATAACCATCCAAAACTGAATCCAAGGATCTGATCATACTAGATCAGAATCATAGCCAAAACCAAGACAAACACCAAGTTTAACCGATGATAGGTCCAACTGGGATACAGTGTTGACATCAATGACAACACTTAACCAAATCCATCATATTGCTAATAATCTCCCCTTTTGGTATTGATGGCAACACTGAATGTGCAAAACATCCAAGTGCCAAGGATTGTCAACAATCTTCCAAAGATAACACCATCTCCTCCTTTGACATCAATGACAAAGGACGGATACCAAAACAAAAAAAACTGAACCAAACAGTTGACTACTCCCCTTGAGCAGCAACATCATCTCATCAACCCAAATCAGAAAATATGTCTGATAGGCTCACTGGATTGATGCATCCCTGCATTTATAAGTCTCTTCTGGAGGGGTGGTGACCCCCAATTGATCTCTGAGATATTCAAAAGTATCTTTAGGCAATGTTTTTGTTAGAATATTTTCAATCTGTTCCTTAGTAGGTGCATAAACCAATCTGACTTCCTTTTCTTCAACCTTTTCCTTCAAGAAGTTATACCTTATGGAAATGTGTTTTGATTTGGAATGAAATACCAAATTCTTTGACATATCAATAGCAACAGTGTTATCACAGTGAATAACAATAGGTTCATCATAACTTACCCTAATGTCCTTTAACACTTGTTTCATCCATAAAATCTGAGTATAGTTAGTTGTAGTAGCTACATATTCAGCTTCAATAGTAGATAATGAAGTGCGTGATTGTTATTTCCTAAGCCATGAAACCAATTTCTTCCCAAGAAATAATGCACCACTTTTAGTGCTCTTCCAGTCATCCACATCTCCTTCCCAATCAGAGTCTATATAGGCACATAGTCTGAAATCATCATCCTTTGAATACCATAACCCATAATATTGTATGTTGGCATTCTACACTCTGAGAATAGTTGATGTTGTCATTGATGGTAACCAACTGGAAACCAACTGGAAATCATCTGTTAACTCACCGGCAATAGACTTCTACATTCACTGGCAGGCACTTCACCGATAGCGGCAATAATGCATACTAGCACTCAAAGCTGACATGGAATAAACTTTTGTTTATTGTTTTATATTGTAATTACCTTTTGTAAAAGCAAACATGGCATATTGTAAAAGACTCGTTTATATGTATGAGATCTTATAGGTCATTTAGAAAGGAAAAATAGACAAAAAAAAGGATGATAGAGAGAGTGGATATAAATGACATATTTTGTATAAGGTGATATAGCTGACAGCGAAGGTTTTTGTAATAGACTGAGCTTAAACCGGTACTGAACCTGGCATAGATGATGCTGATCTGAAGCAATACATTGTATTGGATTTTGATAATCCATTTTGTAAGTCAATGAAACTTCTATTTTGTGATTGAGCAATGAGCTCTAGGCTGCTAGCCTTCCTGCATGTGCAGGCCCCTCATTGTAAGTAATATTTATTCATTGATCAGTGAGTGAATATTGTGGGTCACAAATCCCACTGAGGTTTTTCCCACACTGGGTTTCCTCATTAAATATCTTGTGTTATGGTGTGTTCTTTGTGTTGTCTCTGTTATTCTTATTTGCTACATTAATTCTTATTTACCAGTACACTATTTTGGGATACAAAGTTCTAAATAAGTTTAAATATTATGCTAACCGGTTAGACACTGATTCACCCCTCCCTCTCAGTGTCTTTGGGACTGTCATTGATTCTAACATTGTACCTGCCAAATACCTGAATATCCTTTTAACAACAATATCATGAGTTACTCTAGGATCTGATTGAAATCTAGAAGCAATACAAACAACATTCATTATATCAGGTCTAGTCTGAGTTAAGTAAAACAATCCACCAATCATTGATTTGTATTTACTTGAATTTATTCTAGGAGATTCATCATCGTTTGACAATTTGCAACCAGTTATCATAGGAGTATCGACAGGTTTATAATTTTCTAGTCCAAATTTCTTAAGAAATTCCTTCACATATTTAGATTGATAAATGAAAATACCTTTATTAGTTTGAGTAATGTGCAAACCTAAGAAAAATTTCATGTCACCAATCATAGACATTTCAAATTCATTCTTCATATCATTAGCGAATTTCATGCATAAACTTTATTCTCCACCAAATTTGATATCATCCACAAAGACTTCAATGATCAATATGCCATCATGCTCAATATTATAATATGTTTCTATTATCATTACTTTTCCTAAAACCGGACTGAGAAAGACATTTATCTAATCTAGCATACCATGCTCTAGGGGCTTGTTTCAATCCATATAAAGGCTTCTTCAATCTAGAAACCATCTCTTTGTCTTTTGATAAAGAAAATCCACCAGGTTTCTCAATGTGGACTTCCTCTTCAATATCTCCATTCAGAAATGCACATTTGACATCCATCTGATATACCTTGTAGTGCTTGTGTGCAACATAGTCAAGAAATAGTCTTACCACTTCAATTCTTGCAACCAGAGCATAAGTCTCATCATAATCAACTCCTTCTTCTGAATACCCTTTGCAAACCAATCTAGCTTTATTTCTCACAACTTGACCTTCCTCATGTAATTTATTCCTAAAAACCCATTTAGTTCCAATAACATTCTTATCTTTAGGCCTAGGAACCAATTCCCAAGTCTTATTCTTTTCTATCTGATCTAGTTCCTCTTACATTTCTTTCACCCAACTCTTATCTTTACTTGCTTCAATAAAATATTTCGGTTCAATTTGAGAAATTAAACATAACTCTTTAGCAACTAACCTTCTTCTAGTCATCACACCTTTCCTTTTATCTCCAATGATCTAATCTTTGGAATGATTTAGCCTCACATACCTGGGAGTTTTTGAATTATTTTGACATTTTGATTCTTTCTGCCGTTCACCAGTCAGAGTAGAATTTTGTGATGTTATTGGAACAATTGGATCTATGCTCTGAACTAGTTCTTGCACTACCAGTTTTGATCTAACAAATTCATCTTCCGGTCCATAATCATATGATATGATTTGATTGTTACCTTCCTCATCCACCTTGACATTTATGCTTTCCATTATCCTATTCAATCTTTTGTTATAACATCTGTATGATTTTCTCTTAGTAGAATAACCCAAAAATATTCCTTCATCACTTCTAGGAGCAAATTTCCCTAATGCATCATCTCTTCTAATATAGAATTTACTTCCAATTTTTTTGAAATATCTGATAGTAGGAGTATGACCAAACCATAATTCATAAGGAGTCTTATCGGTATCAACATTTTATGTGTATTCTATTGAAAGTGTATACCACAGTATTGACAACTTCTCTCCAATAGATATTAGGCAATTTGAATTCCATCATCATTGTCCTTGTAGATTCCAAGATAGTTATGCTCTTCCTTTCCACTATTCCATTCTATTGTGGTGTTCTAGGTGCAGAAAATTGTCTTTAGATTCCATTCTTTTCAGAAAAGTTGTTGAACTCAGCGCCTTGATCTGATCTTAAACATTTTATCTTCAACCTTGTTTCTATCTCAACCATAGCTTTGAAAATTTTGAATTTCGCAAGAGCTTCTGATTTTTTTCTCAAAAATGCAACCCACATCATTCTAGAGGGTAAAAGCACAAAGCTGTGTCGCATTTTTATAAAGGAAATGGTCAATACTAATTCAACTTTTTAAATTGAATGAATAGAAAGTAAAATATTTGTTTTGAATTTTGAAATGATGTAAACTAATAAAATGTATACCTTTTTTTGTGTATTTTATGTTTGTGATTTTTTTAAAAAATTTAAAAATTATTTGAATATACTTTATTATAAAGTAAACACTATAATTTAGTTGCTAATAAAATGTTGAAACTGAAGTTACATGAGGCACCACACTTTATATAGTAAATTTTACCTTTTGTTCTTCAAATTTTTTGTGTATATTGGTAACTTAAAACTTTAGTGCAAAAATATATTTTTAACTATTTTTTATGTATATATATTTTTCAATAAATTTGAAAAGTTGTGTATATTGAAATATAATTCTTTCCATTTGGTGTCACCTTTTTTCTTAATTATTTGTCCAAATTAGAAAATAATTATATCATCTTGACATAGACTCTTTTCTCTAGTGCATTTAAGTTTTTTTTAAAAATTTAGATAATTTTTTTGTATTTTTCCTTTACAAGATATTCAACCTTATATTTTAGTGTTGATGACCTACTTTCAATAAAAATAAAATATAAAATATAAAAAATAATTAAAATATTAAAAGATATATATTATGGAAAACTCACTCATAGATCTTTAAAAGGGTATTATAACATTTCAAAAAAAATATTATTTATAAGATTAGGAGTTGTTGAAAGATCAAGTTTTTTTTAAAAAAAGGATATTTTTTGGTAATTTGGCCCAAAGTGGTATATAATATACATTTAGTAGACAGTTCCAATTGGAAAAGTTGTGGCCCATATATAAGATAGCTATAATGAATCTTTATAGACCATATGTTCGACTAAAATTATTTTTTTGGTTAGAATTACTTAAATTCACTTGTGTTGATAAGTTGGCTTGAAACATGACCCAATTTTGTGCTTTCACCCTAGAATAATCATCAATAAGAAACATAAAGTATCTATCACCTTGAAAACTTTTAGTCCTTTCCAGTCCACATAGATCAGTACGTATAAGATCAATAATTTCATTAGATCTATCATGTATGCTTCTGAAAGAAGTTCTAACTTGCTTACCCATTTGACATTCTCTACATATCAGATTATGAGGTTTAACAATCTTGGGAAAATCTCTGATAGCTTGTGTTAAATTGAAAATGAAATCCTCTATCCACCATCTGACCTACACTCAAAATATTATGCTTCAATCCTTCAATATAATAAACATTATCAGTATTAGTCTTACCATCCAGGGATATTGTTCCTTTGCCTTTGATCTTGCATGCCTTGTTGTCTCCAAATTTGACTAGTCCACCATCAAATTCTTGCAGAGTTGGGAATTTCCTCTTGTCACCGGTCATATGATGTGAGCAACCATTGTCTATAACCCATTCATTATTCTCTTCAATTTTAGCAACTAAAGCCTTCTCCTTAGTATGAGTTGCATCAATGATAGGTTCCGGAGAATCATCCTTGATAGCAATAAAGACCCAATCTTTATCAGATCTTGCATTATTGGATCCACTTACAGATTCATCATCATCATCATCGTCAGTAATACCAAAATCATCATCACCAACATAATAACATGATTTATCCTTATTCCTTCTAAATCTAGACCTTCTTTGATATTTCGGATTAGGATTATAAGTCCTCATAAATCTGTCATGATTCCTAGCAGCTCTTTCAGGACATCTAGAAGAAAAATGACCAATCTTATTGCATGAAAAACATTTAAAAGGTACTTTTCCTTCATACTTACTTCCAACCGGTCCTTTAGGGATATTCTAGCAATTATGGCTTCCAAATCTTCAAGTTCTTTGTCTTCTCTCTCAATGTCCTCCAAATCTTTGGTATATAACTCCTTCCAATCTATCTTTTGTTTACCAAAGGGAGATGATTTAAATGCAGTTTTTGTCTTAGTAGCAATCAGATCTCTGAGTTCCTCAAGCTCAAAAGAAGTCAATTTCCCAAGTAATGTATCTCTGGTAATAGGGGTACTTGACATTGTCTGGAGTTCATTAATTGTAGTAACCTTCATCTTGTAAGCCAGAGGTAGAACTCTTAGAATCTTTGACACAACCTCATCCTTATTAACTAATCTACCGCAACATTTGATTCCCATGAAAATCTCATTCACTCTATCCATGAAATAACTTATCTTCTCACCTTCTTCCATCTTCAAAGTTTCATATCTCACTCGGAAAGCTTCAAGTTTTGCAATCTTTACTACTTGGTCGCCTTCATAAAGAGTTTCAAGCTTTAGCAAGATCTGCTTTGCATTCTCTAATTCTATGACATTCAATAGCTTCTCATCAGATAGGGCACTTAGCAATGCTTCTTTCTTTTGTTCATCAAGAGGTGTCAAGGCTCCATAATCAGGATCATGAGGTGTATACCCTTTCTCCACTATCTCACAAACTTCAGTTCCAAGACATCTCAGATGAATCTTCAGTCACTCCTTCCATATTTTGTAATTTGTGTCATCAAATCAAAGAATCTCCTTCTGGTAGGGATTAAATGTATAACTTGATGTTGATGCCATCAGATCTCCTCAAGCAGTCAAGCTTTTGCAGAGAGGACTAGGCTCTAATACCAATTGTTAGACAATTCTGATATTGGGAGAAAATTGAGAGGTGGGGTGAATCAGTTTTATCACAATTTTAACAGCTAGTGCAGATTATAAACTTTATACCAGAGCACAAATAAACCAACACAATGAAAGATAAAACATGAAAGAACAATACACACAACACCAATATTTTTGATGTGGAAAACCCAGTAAAGGGAAAAACCACGCTGGGAAACCCTACCCACAATCAGATAATACTTCTGCAATAGTATATGAAATAATTACAATGGGGATTGTACTTGCAATCAGGCCAACCGCCTAGAGCGCACTGCTCATCACAAAAGGAAGTCTCACTAACTTACAAAAACATTAGACTAAAATCCAGAAATAATGAATTATGGAAGTAGAATCTCCTAATGCTTGATATAGTTCCAGTTAAGCACAAATATTTGCCCTGCAACACCAAATCCTTCACAACCTCTATTGAATGATATATCACTATTTGCACATAAACCTTTCTTTGATAATGTAGACATAGACATTGATACCAATATTACATGAATAAGTTACCTATAAATACAAATCATCAACCTTATTGATAAGGTCGACTAAAACCAAAACCCATAATTACAAAAATTACATTACACAATATCACCAGACCAATATTATGATTTACATTACATAGCATGGACCTAATCCAAATTCCCAAACAATTACATCCACTGGAAATCATGCTAAGATCAATTTCCAACACATTTCACCAACCGATAGAAACCCTCAATGCAATAACACAAAATATATAACTGGATCCAAACAGGACCACCAAATCATTACACTAGCCAATGCAAAGCCACCAAACAATTAGAACATGATCAAGAAGAACCTTCACCATGTTAGAAACCATTTCCATTAGCCAAACCAAAATCACCTAACCAAATCATCATATATCACCAACCGGTAAAGCTAACCCGTACCAAGAAATGGCAACTGGGAACATAAGCAATAGCTTCTGGAGCACCAAATCATGAATCAATAGAATATGATAAGCATATAACCATCTTAAATAACCATCCAAAATTGAATCCAAGGATCTGATCATACCAGATCAAAATCAAAACCAAAACCAAGATAAACACCAAGTTTAACCGGTGATAGGTCCAACCGGGATAGTAGAACCATATCAAACTGGGATATTGTGTTGACATCAATGACAACACTTAACCAAATCCAGCATATTGCCAACAACATATCTTTTGGAAATATGTGGATAACAAACATATGCTAATCTCCTCTTGGTAATTCAACAAAAGGATGGAGTTCTTTGTGGTGTTCTTCACCACTTTGTACAAAAGGGGGTATTGCAAACACACATGCCAAACATAGAATTTATTGATGAAGTTGTTAAAGTCTTGCAAGAAGGTCTTCTAAAAGTAATGGTTGATGAATCTTTGTTGAGTGTACAACAATGAAAGTTTATCATCGATTCCCTTAAAAATTACATATCTAACTTGAAATCAAAAGCAAAGAAAGATGAGAAGAATAATTTAATTGATGTTTCTAATAGATGTACAATTGCTCATATCGAATTATAGTACAACTTAAAAAACTTTTAGGAAATATGTAAGTGAAGCCAGTACATTGTACTCATTTTGTCATAGGTGACCAATGTTGACTAAGAGTTTAAAGGATTAGATAGGCACTCTTGAGTCTCAGATTGTACAGTCTGTCAACTCCTACGATCTAAAGAAGAATTAGGTCCAAATTGAGAAACCCTACTTGCAGCTATCACTACATGTCGGCCAAAAATTGTAAATCAAGAAGTAGTATAATCAACTTAGAGATATTTTAGATTTGAGGCTCACCTCCCTCTCTTAATTATTGGAGCAATCAAAGAAAGTGGAACAAGATATGCGAGTTCTCATATCTCTAGGTCAAGCAAAGAACCTTCTATTGAAGTTTGAATGTCATGATAACATTCTTGCCTCCATGTTAGATGAATGGGAATCCACCTTGGAAAAATTCAGAGTTATCTACAAGGGTATCTTGACCAAACCACAGTCAATTGTGTTATCGGTAAGAAAATTTTGAATAGACACATGAAGTTGTATAGGTATTGCAATGAAGTGTTTAAGTTTTCAGGAGTGCTTATGTATAATTGTAGGAGGATAGTTCATTCAAGGGGAGAATATATAGTTCTATTTGTGTTTAGTATAAATACATGTTTGGGAGTTGTCATGATTTTGTCATAGTTCATTCTCATGACTGAGAGTTTGAATAAAATGACTCAATATTGAATTTGTGAGTTTCTCTATGAATGCAGGTCAGCATTTTGCTCCACATTCCACTGCGGTGAATCATCTTGTTGTGTACATCTAGAGTTTGGTTTATTGATGGATGTTGTGCATGGTATTAATTTTTTTAGCTTATTTTATTACTTGTAAAAAAAAGTCATGTATGTTTGATCTTTCCATACCACTTTGACAGATGAACATATCGGGTCATAAAAAAGAGTTATTCGCATTCTCCCACATTGATGGATTTGATTATGCAAATTTGGGGACATGATAAAGATAGGGTCTTGGACCTATGATAATAGTTTTAGGTTTTTTGGTGAATGATTTATTGCTTAATGTTGTTATAAAACCTTTTAGTTCTTCACAGTGTTTGTCATATCATGATCTACTACTTATGCATCAACTTCCAAGTGATCAACTAATTTAGGAGATGAATGGAAGACATGTGTATATGGGTTACACGTCTTATTGTTGTCCATTTGGAGGAATTAATTATGTGTTGCATTGATGTCAACACTATCTGTTTTGGATGCCTTGTCGACACCCTTCTGGTTCCGGTAGGATGTTTGGTTTCCAGTTGGATTGGATGATCATGATATGACATGCTCTAGTAAGTTTGGGTTATGGAATTAGATTATTCATGCTACACAGATTCATGTTCAGTCAGTTGGTTTTGTTCTAGTGATCAGATGCTATCCTATTTGCTTGGAAGCTTAGTTTGTGGTTCTAGCGAGGGTTTCATTGACAGAGCTTTGATGAAGATCCTTGATGATATGCATAAGTGGTGTTGGTGCGACTTTTGGTGAAGATTTAGGATATTGATGGTGATCGTGTTCAAGACATAGTTGATTAGGATTATTGCTATGGCATGTGTGGACCTATATTGGATCCCGGTGTATCTAGGTTATGGAATGACTTAATGTAACATGTGGATTGGACCTCTCGATGTGTTTTTGGGATGTCTTATGGGTTGGATATTATTTGTTTTACCTAAGGCCAACATGTTTTGTAATTATGTAATTGTTTTATTGTCTGGTGGCCAACCTGATTGTTTATGGTAGAGGGTTTGTATATACATGATGTAAGATCTCATTGTAGATCATCATGGCATGGGATATGGATATGTAAGGAACGAAGAATGTAATATCATTCAGGCAAAAGATTTGGTTGATCATTGGAGATTGAGTTGAGTTTATGTAAGAGGTTTTAGTCCTCCAAATTGAGCTTAACTAAAACTGTATTCAGCCATAGGAGATGCTATCTTTGCAGTTCATTCTTTCTTTCGGATTGTAGTCTAGATTTCTATGTAGCCAGTGAGACTCTTTTTATGATGAGAAGTGCACTCTAGGCTGTTGGCCTTCCTGGAAGTGGAGGCCCCTCAATTTTAATTCACATACTTACTATAGAAGCATTATCTGATTGTGGGTAGGCTTCCCACCGTGGTTTTTCCCTTTATCGGATTTTACACATATAGCTCCTGGTGCTATGTGGATGGTATTTATTCTTTGATTATTGTCTATTCTGAATTGGTTTTACTGCTATTTCAATATTTGGTTTAAGCATTCTGGTATTAATGTTTCGGGTTTTGGTTTTAAAGTTTAAATTGCTTAATGTTCTGGTAATCTGAGACAACTGATTCATCCCCCCCCTCTCAGTTGTCTTCTAGTTATTTAAACTGTCTAACAATTGATAGCAGAGCTCTGGTCCTCTCTGCAGAAAGCTTAACTGCTTGAGGAAGATACTATGGTGACTAATAGTTCAAGTTCATCTAGAGCTATCTTTCAGAGAGATATTCCTAGACTTGATGGAACAAATTACATAGTATGGAAGATTCAGATGGAGACTCATCTGAGATGTCTCGGAAAGGAGATTTGGGAGATCACACAAAATGGTGTTACACCTTATAATCTGACATCTAGCAATCCTCCTTCGACAAACTTAGATAAGGAGCTTGAGAATGATTGTAGGGCAAGAGAATCCCTCTTGTGTGCACTTTCTGATTAGCAAATAATGGGATTAACTGATAAATCATCTACAAAGGCTATATGGGATAAGTTGGAGACTCTTAATGAAGGTGACCCTACTGTGAAGATTGCTAAACTTGATGGTTACCGAGTGAGATATGAAAACCTGAAGATCGCAGAAGATGAAATGATTACTGTATGCAGGAAAAGTGGGTTGATAGAACTTGAAATGTGAAAAATGGAGTTCTAGGGAGCCTTGCTCACACACCCACAGGACTTCTTGGTGCAAGCTATGGAGTGATGAAGTCTGGCTCAGCATCCCAAGGTCCCTCAAACCAATGTCTTTGCTCTCAGATCACTGAGCAAAGTGGTTTAGGGATGACAAATGCAAGAACGAGGGATGCTTGGTTTGATTTTAAGATGAGATGCATCCTAAGCTAGGCATGATCTTATAAATGCAACATACTAGTTATAAGATGACAAGATTAGTAAACAAGACTATCCTAGCATACTATATTAGTCTATGATTAAGCTAAATGATAAGGAACATACTCTAAACATGCATATTTAGATTAATTCCTATTTAAAAGAGAGGCTAAATGATGAGCATAAATGATATATGAAAGCTTGAATGGATTTTAGTATAAGTGTGATGCTAAAGACTTGGATGATGAAAATGGAGGAATGAGAGCTCTGTTTATAGCAAAAATAGGGCAATGAATGGCTAGGATTGAAAGAGGCAATCAAGGGTTGAGTTTGAAAGTTGGGAATCCATGTTTGCAATTGGCACCAATGAAATGGTGACATTTGTCAACATAAGGTTGGTTGAGAGGAGATGTAAGAAGCATTAAATGCTTGAGAAGACCTCATGGTTACCCTAGTGGTTAAGGGTTAAGGTTAAGTTAGGGTTATCCAATGGATAAAGCTTTTATCCAAAGGATAAACTCTTGTGCAAAGGTTTAAGGATAACCATGGTCAAAGCAATAAATGCTTGATGAGACCCTTGGGTTACATGGAGGTTGAGTTTATGGAAATTGTTTAACCATGCTAAAGGGTTGAGTTAACCATTAATGGTTATGAAGACTTTGGGGACAAATTTGTAAGAGTCCTTCCAAATTTGGGGGTATTCAACAAGTTAGCTTGTTGAATGGATAAAGGCTTTAATGCTTTCTAGAAGACTTTACTCCAAATTTGAGAAGTGACCTCCTCAAATTTAGGGAAAGGGGATAATGAATGGGTTTGGGTTAATTAATTAGGATTAGATGGATTCTAGAAGAAAATAGGAAGAGGGTTAGGATGCAAGTGGGAGGTGTAGGATTTTGCAAGTGGATGAAGGGATAATAGGTTTTAATTGAATAAAATGGATTTAATTCAATTTGGTTGCAAATGGGGAAATTAAATAAATTAGATTTATTTAATTTAGGATAACCATTTTAATTAAATTTGAATCTAATTAAAAGGTGGATAGGGGATTTAATTGAATAAAATGATCTATTCTTTTAAAGAGGTATAGTGAATTTAATTGAGTATTTTACTTAATTAAATAGAGGAATGCGGGTAATTTAATTACATTGGATTTAATTAAATAGAGAAATGAACTTAAAATATTCATTTAGGAATATGGTCATTTTTATACGTCTACAATTACTACATTCATGGAAAGGGTAAATGAGATTGTTATGGGAATTCAATGTTGTGGTGGAACTCTGAGTGAAGATGAAATAGTTTCTAAAGTTTTGAGAGCTTTGCCACTGACTTACAAGATGATGGCTACAACAATTAATGAATTAAGAACAATGGCTAATACTTCTGTCAATAGAGATACCTTGGTTGGGAAATTATTTTCTTTTGAGATTGAAGAATTTGGACCTTCTGGAACTATGAATACTGAACTTGCTTTTCATGCATCTGCATCATCAATCGACAAGCAAGATTGGAAAGATTTATATGAAAAGGAATTGGATGATATGAAGAGAGAAGATGAAGAATTTGAGCAACTTTAAGCCCTATTTGCTAGAAGAGTACCTAAAGGACCGGTAAGAAGTAAGTATGAAGGAAAATCACCTTTTAAATGTTTTGCATGTAATAAGATTGGTCATTTTGCATCTATATGTCTTGAAAGAAATTCAAGATTTGAAGAAAGAGCTAGAAGATCTTTTAAATCTAACCCTGAATATCAGAACAAGTATAAGTACAAGAAAAATAGAGGCAAATCATGCTATATAGCAGATGAGGAAGGTGCGACTGATTCTGATGATGAACCGACAAAAGACTCTAGTAGTGGTTTTGGCAATAGAAAGAAATGGGTGTTCTTGGCTATCAAGGAAGATGTTCCTGCACTAGAAGAGAATGTACATGAAGAGCAGGCACTTTCTGCTAAAATTGAAGACAATGATGAATGGGTAATTGACAATGGATGTTCACATCATATGACTGGAGATAAAGGGAAGTTTCTATCTTTGCAAGAATTTGATGGCGGTCTGGTTAGATTTGGAGATGACAAAGCATGTATGATCAAGGGAAAAGGAACTATATCATTGGATGGTAAGAACAATACTGATAATGTTTATTTCATTGAAGGTTTGAAACATAATATTTTGAGTGTAGGACAATTGGTGGATAAGAGATTTCAATTATAGATGAAGGATGGAAAATGAGAAATCTTTAATAGATTTGGTTTGGAAATTGCAAACGATACACAGACAAAAGGTAATATATTTCATTTGAATTTCGGTGAGAAGACATGTTTGATTGCACAAATTGATGAGAGTTGGCTATCGCATAAAAGGCCATGTCATGTGAATTTTGATTGTATTGTGAAGATTAGTTCAACTAAGGCAGTTAGAGATATACCTAAAATTGTGAAGCCCTATAATTTGGTATGTAAATAATGTCAAATGGGAAAACAAGTCAAAACCTCTTTTAAGAGTATACTAGATAAATCTAATGATGTTCTTCATCTTATTCATACTGATTTATGTGGCCCTGCTAGAGTTAAAAAATTTCAAGGTGATAGATATTTTATGCTAATCATTGATGATTATTCTAGAATGATGTAGGTAACTTTTCTAAGGGAGAAATATGAGGATTTCAAAAAGTTTAAAATCTTTAAAGCTAAAGTTGAGACAGAGACAGGATTGAAGATTAAATGTTTAAGGTTCGATCATGGTGGAGAATTCACATCCTGTGAAGTTAATAACTTTTGTGAGAAGCATGGTATTAGAAGACAATTTTCTTCTCCCTGGACACCTCAGCAAAATGGAGTTGTGGAAAGGAAGAACAAAACTATCTTCGATGATGCTAGAACAATGATGATGGAAGCTAGTCTACCTCATATCTATTGGAGAGAAGTAGTGAGCACAACGGTTTATACTTTCAACAGAGTACATATCAAAGGAGAAACCGGTAAGACACCTTATGAATTATAGTTTGGCAATACACCTATAGTTAAGTATTTCAGAATTTTTGGTAGTAAATGTTATATTAGGAGAGATGATATCATTGGCAAATTTGATCCTAGATGTGATGCAAACATATTTCTTGGTTATTCTAATGAAAGAAAAGCATATAGATGTTATAACAAGAGATTGCAAAGAATTATGGAGAGTGCTAATGTCAAGGTGGATGAGCTGAATAAAGGTAAAATCAGAGTTTATGAGCAAGAATCGGTAGTGGAAATGATTATATCTGAATCGGTAGCACCTTTATCGGAACATAATGTTGAACCATTTACTTTGGTAGTATCAAAAAATTCAACAGTAACTAAAGAACCGGGAGGAGGAACAAAGAGTCAAAATACTCCTAGGTATCTAAGATTGAATCATTCAAAAGATTAGATTATTGGGGATAAGAACAATGGAGTTATGACAAGAAGGAGATTGACAACTAATGAGGTATATTTAATTTCTCAAGTTGAACCGGTATCAGTAATTGACGCATGTAAAGAGGAATGTTGGATGAAAGCTATGGAAGAAGAATTAGATCGGATTGAGAAGAATAATGTTAGGTCCAATATGGAAAGCTAATGTACTGAGAGGGGAGGGGTGAATCAGTACTCCAAAACTTTTCTTCAATAATAACTTTACTGTTATGCATAAACCGAATAGTGCAGTAACATAATATAAAGCTAAAACAAATAGATAACAATCATACATGATTCACTCCATAACACATATATTTTGGTAATGCAGAAACTCTTGGTTAGAGAGAAAAACTACGGTGGGGATGGCACCCACAACTTCACTACTGCAATAATAAAGAGTGCTCGGTTACAGCTACATGTTTAGCTATTTCTGATAGCTTACCCTGTTAGGAGTAACAAGATCTATTAGATCTACCTTGCTAAAGGATTTTACAACACTTAACCTAAATGTTGCACCTAGTTAGAGGCTTTACAATTTATAGACTTGATTAGAGTCTTTTACCCTGTTAAAGGTTTCTCTTACAACTTCAAAATATTACAAATATCTGCGACTTTACATCTGGAATGTTATAGAAGATTCTATGTGCTTCTAATAGATTACCTTGCTTATAGCATACCTTGGTAACCCATATAGTAACTCGGTAAACCCTTTTGTTTACTCTATTCTTTGACTGTTCTCTGAAATCCTTCTCGGTGACCTTTGTGTCTCTGTAACAGTCATAACACTTAGTGTTTTCACATGTCTTGCTTCATATATTTCTATAGCTTCCTTTTTGTCATGCTACATGTATGTTTATGATCTTAATCCATGTTGTATAAATAGATCTCTTATGATGCTGATCCTTTCATTGCTTCGATCTTACAAACATGTTTTATCGAATGAATAACCATGCAAAATATTTCATTGGTTAGATGACCTCAAAATCATGCACAATCTTAAAGTGCAATTTCCAATGTGATAACGGTTAGATGTTCCTTGATCTTGTAACACATTTTCCTATGTATGTCGAGGTTCAATGAATCTAGTAACACATTTCACTTGGTGTATATCAACTCGGTGTGTCATCTTTGTTGCTCGATAGACAGTTCGGTGCATACTGTGATCTGAGACTACTTTCTTCAATAACCGACTAGACTGTTCATACCGACTAAATATTTCAGTAGTAGTAACCGACTAGAGTATATAGAAGAACTTTGAACATAAAACTAATGGCAACTTGATAAGTAGTAACAATCTCCCCTTTTGACATTAGTTGAGATGTTTGACAAAAACTACTTTCAAAGTTATAACTCAATAATCTATATACTTGCAAAATTCGACTATACTGATAGTATATACAATAGTCAATAATATAATATATCCAGATATACTCCCCTTATCGATATATTGTACAAAACTTTTGATTTTGCATGCTCGGTGATCAATGTTTTGTGTGCTGCTCTTGATCTCTATGTATTGTTCTGTTCACTGCTTGGTTCACTGCTCTTGGATACTCTACGTACTCTGCTTGGTATACTCCCCCTATATACTATACTCTTTTTGTTTGATACTTTGAATACTATATCACTCCCCCTTTTTGACAAACATAAAAACTTTATTACCATTCGGGGGTGGTAACTAGTCAAGAATGGATTTATACTTGGTCCAGGCTTCGGTGAGAGCGACAGAGAGTGCATTCTTTACACTATCCATTAAAGAATTTTGTGCTTGAATATCAGCCAATAATGATATTAAGCCATCTAGAGTGCTTCCCTCTTGTGTAGTAGATAGGGATGTGGCTCGGTTGATTTGTTCTTGGATGGATGAGAGATGAGGAAGAAATAATATCTGAAGTGTCATTATGTCCATCCTGATCTTGTGTTCTTCATTTCTTAGGTCCAATTGTTGAGCCATGAGCTATTGTAACCTTGTATAGAAATTCTGAATTGAATTTGGCTCTATGGTCAACTTATTTGAGAGATCGGTGATCTCTTTCTCAATTGCCTCTATTTTATTTTTAATGTCTTTAATGAATAAATAAAATGTGTAGAGTTTCTAAAATAAATAAAGAATGTGCTTGAGTTGAGGAGTCAACTCAGCAATAAATTTGACAAGTTTAACTTTGCCAGTAACTATAGCTTTCTATACCTCTTCCTTCATTTTTGCAGTGAGCTCTGTCTTTTAGCTTGCTCAAATACTCTGATGCATCTACTCCTGATTTCTCTATCTTAGTTAGGAGTTCATCCAGTTGAATGTGGATGGCTGCATCAATTAACACTGTAGCTTCAGGTAGCATATCTATTAAGAGTGCTTTCACCTTCTGAAGTACTCTATTTTTCTTTTGAATTGCCATTTGCTTCTCTTGTTCGGCCTTTGCTTTGCATAGTTCACCGAAATCAATGAGTGCTTGCCCCTTTAATTTTGACATATCTATAGTGGGCAACACTATTGGTTTTGACAAATCAACTTTAAAACTATGCTTTTTCATCTTCTTTTCTTTACCTTTTACCGATGGGACTAAGACAATGGCTTGTGAGGCTTGATGACCCTCGGTAGGTTGCTTGATAGAGGCAACACTTTGATCAGTTTCTTTAGCCTCTGTAGAGTCCTTTGGTGTCTCGGTACTCGGTGTCTTAGTTACAAAATTTGTAGTGCTAGAAGGTGCTTGAGATGTTTTTCCTTAAGTAGTACCTTCTCCTACTGTAGACTCATGACCTTCAGTGCCTTGATCTATATCCTGAGGGGTTTCGGTTGAGACAGGTTGTTTGACCGGTGGATAAGGATGAACTTGTTCCAAGATTGATTCACTAGATACAAGTTTTGTGTATGCATTGCCTTCTATCATTTCCTATTCCGGTGCCTCTGTATCCATGACATCTTCATCTATTTGAATGGTGTCAGCAAGGTCTTGCTCGGTAACATCAGGATCTTGCTCGGTGACATCAACAATTTCAACTGTAGCTTGCTCACTGGCATCCTTGATTTTAAATATTTCCTACCACTTTGCTTTTGTCTCATTTTCAACTTCAATATACAACCCATTCATCAGTTTTAAGGCTCTTTGTTTGACAAGAAACTTTGAGTTGTAGGTTGTCAGATGTTCTTTTATTTCAGCTACTGACATGTCAGGAAAGAGATGAACCAGACTTCTTTCTCTGATCTATTTCTTTGAGTTCATTGCATACTTCCACCTATTATCAATATGCAAATAAATTTCATTCAGAAGTGACTTAGCTAGTTCCAATGGAGCCAACCGGAATTTTAGAAGTGTGTAGATGATAGCTTCTTCAATTTGTCTCTTCTCATCATTATTTCTGGTTTCATACTTTACATATCTAAATGATCCAAATCCACCATATTCCTTCAGATTAGCATGGAATTTTTCAACACTATGTACATTTACCTTCTTGCTCTTGACAATCTGAATTTTTCTTGCATCCTCTGATTCGGTATCACTAGACTCTTTTGCCAAAATGAGTCTCCAAGTAGATTTCTTGTAGGTCTTTGTTACCTTGGGAACAATAACACTCTTTGTTTTCTTACTCAGTGAAGCTACTGATGCTCTAGTGTTAGGTCACTTTGGAGGTGGAGTCAGTGAGACCTTTGATGTGTCCTGTTTCTTTCTCTTCAACACTTTTCCCTTAGGCAATTTGGTGCTTAGTGTTATATCCACCTCTTGGGCTTCAGATTCCTCTTCGGTAATGGCAATGGTGCCTTTGACAGGTGTAGAGGAAGAGTCTTCTCTGAATTTCTCCGATAATGCCTTTATCATCTTTGTTGCCTTTCTTGTAGCTTTGGGTGCTACAATGCTCATTTTTACCTTTTCCTTCACTTCCTCATAGGTTCCATACCTCAGCTCGGTAGCATGCCTCGGTAATGTAAGAAATGCATCAATTTGCTGTTGTGTAATGTCAAAATCAGTCTCGTAACCCATAGGTGACAAAGATTGAGTTCTTAGTTCCACATCATTCACATAATAGTAATCAGTGTCTACTTCAAAATATATGTCATTTTTGTATTTCTCCACTAGCTAGGGTGGAATTCTATACCTGTTATGCATTTTCTCTTGGAACTTACTAAAGTAATCATCCATAATATCATTGAAATTATCACCTAACTTCTTGATGAAGTCATTGATCTGATGGGTGATTGGTCGGTGTAGTTCCCAAACAACTTTACCGACTGATGGAAAGAATTTTTCAAAATAGAAAAACATGCATACAAGTAATGATCCAAACTTTAGTGTATTAGCCAAGTTGTTCTTCTTCAGCTTCTTGATGGTGTTCAGATTCTCAAATAGGTTCTTCAGCAACACCTCACATAGATCAATTTTCATTCCCTTTTTCACAATTTTGTATGCTAGGTCTACTACTACACAGGGTACACTATTTTCCCTTGCCGATTGGAAGAAATAGTAACCTATAGCTCTAATGGTAAATTTTAGTTCTTCATCTATGACATTGTTCAATTTCAATCCTCTGTAATCTGATTCCACTCCAGTTAAACAGATCAATTCCTTCTATGATATCATCTTTTGGGCTCGAGCATGATCATAAATAGGGTAACCGGTAATCAGATGAATGATTTCCTGGGTAATTTTAAATGGTTGCTCTTCTAGCCACATGAAATCATCGTGAACTCTACTCAGAACAAACTTGACCCACTGGGGTTTGAACACATGGGGATAGGTTAGGACTTCAGTTAATCCCTTGATCTTAATGTGCTCATACTTGCTATTCAATTTACTATCGGTACATAGTTCATCATAGGTGTCTTTGATTTCAACATGATCGAGTTCTTCAACACGACATTTGGTGAAGAATCTCACATCCTCGACTAATAACACTCTATCCAAAATGAGTGAAAATGCGGTTTTGTCATCCGGTTCAAAAGCAACTTTGGGAGTCAAAGAGTATTTTAGTGAGGGCTTCTCTACATTCTTGATAACAATGGGATCTTGGATCTTAAGCACCATTATAGATTTTAGATAAAAGCTAACAAAGGATCCTTAAGGTTTTAGGATTTTCAAATGACTAATGTTTCACACTTAGCAGATAATAGCAACTTGATAAGATCGGTAAACTAGCTTAACAATGCGTTGAGATTGATGTAAATACCTTGAATTTGCTTGGTAGGAGGTTTGATTGCCTTAGATTTGCTTGCTTTGCTCTCTCGAAAACTTGGTGAGTTGAAAATGACTGCGAAAACGCTTTTAAGTACACAATATGCCTTATCAGGCTCCGTGCAAGTTAGGTCAAAAACATTAAATGCACTCGGTTCCACTTTAACTTTCTTTCCTTTTTCTTTCGCTTTAACCAAGTAATCAAACTTCCTTCATTCACCCACTAGACAGGTTTCCTTTATTCACCGACTTGACAGGCTTCCTGTATAGTGCTTCAAAAGACTTTGATATAATTTCAAACTTACTAATACATCTTAATTATGCAGATTTTGAATTAAGTACATAATAAAATAGGAATTGTTAAGATTTAGCCTTGAGAGAATGCAGTCCCTTCATACCTTTACCGATTAATTTGGAATAGGTGCACCTAACTCAATAGGTAAGGTGCTCTCTTCATTTGACACAATTTCCTTCTTTTTCCAAATCATCTTTAATTTGTCTTTTATTTCCTTAGTGTCCTTTCTAGGTTGATCTCTACAATCTCTAGCCAAGTGTCCAACTTTGTGACAATGAAAACATGCCACACCAGGATTTCTCCATGATCTTCGGTTGTACATCCCAAACCTTATAAAATAGTTGGCACTTATATGTCCATATCTTCCACAACATTCACACCATATCCTTGTATTGTAATCCCATGGTACTACAGAATACTGTTGGTAAGGATTTGTGTGAGTTCGGTAACCTCTAGCATTTGCTCGGTGTGCATACCACATATAGTTCTTTTGCTTAAACCAACACTTCTTGGTACTATGTCCATATCTATTGTAGTTTTTACAAAACCCTTTGAATTTTGCCTTCTGATAATTGTTTACAAACTTTGTCCTACATTGTTTAGATGTGTGACCATATTTATTGTAGTTGTAACAATAACCATTGGACTTAGTGACATTCGGTTGCTTACCTTTTCTGATTTGGCACATGTTGGTAGTATGACCTTGATTTCCATAGTAGTTGTAAATAGGCTTCTTTCCTTTGATGTTCTTCTTGAATCCAGCTTGCTTTGATGATTCTCCTCTCTCAGTAGTATTAATTCCCTTCTTGGTAGAGTCTTTTCCTTTGTAACCAAGTCCTGCATCTTTGTTGGGTCTTCTTGTATTGAGTTGCTTATCCAACATCTTTGATGCTTCATAACTCTTCTTCAGTGTTTCTTTGGATTTCTTCTTTGTTTCAAGTTCATCGGTCAACCTTGATACTTCAAGTTTCAATGCTTGATTCTCATCTTCCTTCAAATTTGCTTCATGATGTGCATAACCTAGTTGATCTGATAGATTTTGTTGAATTCTAGTCAAACTTGTGATTTCATCATTCTTATCAGATACTAAGACTTCAAGTTGTTGTTTCTCTCTTTGTAGATCTCTTACTTTATCCTCAATTGTCCTTAATGCATCAAGATTTTCAATCATTTGTGTGCTGAAATGCTCATGTTCTCTTTTCATTGCTTTTAGTTGATCAGTCAGTGCTTTGTTCTTTTTTTTCAATACTCCAATCATTTCTTCAGTCTCTTCAGATATACTATTCTCAGATGATGTCTCAATTTGTTCCACTAACTCTTGAGAGTCTCGCAAATCATCAGATAATATTCTTCTCACTTTCAGAGATTTTTGCATTTGTCTTTGCATGTCTACAATTACTTAATTAGCATGATCCAACTCTTCTTGCAGATACACAATCCTCCGAGATTGTTTATAGCCTTCCATTGATAAGATCTTTCTCTTTAGGTAGTTAAACCCTTTTCCAAGATTCAAGCTCTGATACCAATTATTAGGCCCAATATGGAAATCTAATGTACTGAGAGGGGAGGGTTGAATCAGTACTCCAAAACTTTTCTTCAACAATAACTTTACTGTTATGCATAAACTGAATAGTGCAGTAACATAATATAAAGCTAAAACACATAGATAACAATCATACATGATTCACTCCATAACACATATATTTTGGTTATGCAAAAACTCTTGGTTAGAGAGAAAAACTGCGGTGGGGATAGCACCTACAACTTCACTACTACAATAATAAAGAGTGCTCAGTTAGAGCTACATATTTAGCTATTTCTGATAGCTTACCCTATTAGGAGTAAAAAGATCTGTTAGATCTACCTTGCTAAAGGATTTTACAATACTTAAACTAAATGCTGCACCTGGTTAGAGGCTTTACAATTTATAGACTTGATTAGAGTCTTTTACCCTGTTAAAGGTTTCTCTTACAACTTCAAAATATTACAATAAATCATTACAAATATCTGCAAATTTACATCTGGAATGTTATAGCAGATTCTATGTGCTTAGACTAGATTACCTTGCTTATAGCATACCTCAGTAACCCATATAGTAACTCGGTAAACCCTTCTGTTTACTCTATTCTTTGACTGTTCTCTGAAATCCTTCTTGGTGACCTCTATGTCTTTGTAACAGTCATAACACTTAGTGCTTTCACATGTCTTGCTTCATATATTTCTATATCTTCCTTTCTGTCATGCTACGTGTATGTTTCTGATCGTAATCCATGTTGTATAAATAGATCTCTTATGATGGTGATCCTTTCATTTCTTCGATCTTACAAACATGTTTTATCAAATGAATAACCATGCAAAATATTTCATTGGTTAGATGACCTCAAAATCATACACAATCTTAAAGTGCAATTTCCAATGTGATAACGGTTAGATGTTCCTCGATCTTGTAACACGTTTTCATATGTATGTCCAGGTTCAATGAATATGGTAACACGTTTCACTCGATGTATATCAACTCAGTGTGTCATCTTTGCTGCTCGGTGGACATGGAATGATACTTGGTAGACAATTCGATGCATACTATGCTCTGAGACTACTTTCTTCAATAACCAACTAGACTGTTCATACCGACTGAATATTTTGGTAGTAGTAACCAACTAGAGTATATAGAATAACTTTGAACATAAAACTAATGGAAACTTGATAAGTAGTAACAAATAATACATGGACTTTAGTTCCCCGACCTAAAAATAAGAATGTTATTGGAACTAAATGGGTTTATAGGAATAAATTGAATGAAGATGGTCAAGTTGTAAGCAACAAAGCTAGATTTTTTTGTAAAGGATATTCTCAGAAGGAAGGAATTGATTATGGAGAAAATTTTGCACCTATAGCTAGGATTGAAGATGTAAGATTATTTCTTGCCTATGTTGCCCATAAGAACTACAAGATTTATCATATGGATGTTAAGTGTGAATTATTGAATGGGGATCTTGATGAAGAAGTTTATATTGAGCAACCTAGTGATTTTTCACTTTTAGATGACAAAAACATGGTTTGTAGGTGAAGGAAAGCTTTATATGGATTGAAATAGACACCTACAGCTTGGTATACAAGATTAGATAAATATCTTTAAAGTTTGGTTTTACTAAGGGTAATGCTGACAGTAATTTATATTATAAGGTCACTGATGATGATATATTGATTATTGAAGTATTTGTTGATGACATTATTTTTAGATGTGAAGATAAGTTGTGCATGGAATTTTCAAAGAATATGGAGAAAGAATTTGAAATGTCTATGATTGGAGAAATAAAAAATTTCTTAGGTTTGTAAATTACTTAGACTAATAAAGGTATTTTCATCTATCAAACTAAGTATGCTAAAGAATTGTTGAATAAATTTGGTATGGGAGATTCAAAACTAGTAAGTACTCCTATTGTTACAAGTGATAAATTGACAAGGAAAGATAGTTTTGCACCGGTAAATCCTACAAGATACAAATCTATGATTGGAGGTCTGCTTTATTTGACTCAGACTAGGCTTGACATAATGAATGTTGTTTGTATTGCATCTAGATTTCAGAGTGATCCTAGAGAAAATCATGATAGTGCAGTGAAAAGAGTTTTTAGATACTTGCAAGGTACATGTGAATATGTTTGTGGTACCTTAAGGATGATGATCTTTACTTTATGTGCATACACAGATGCAGATTGCGCTGGTGATGTTGATGACCAGAAAAGTACTTCCAATGGAGCTTTCTTTCTTGGAAAGAAGTTGGTTTCATGGATCAACAAGAAACAATCATGTACTTCTTTGTTTACTGCTGAAGCTAAGTATCTTGCTTCTGTTACTAACTATACATAGGTTATATGGATGAAGTAAATGTTGAAGGATATCAAAGTGCGTTGCACAGGACCAGTAGTTATTCATTGTGATAACTTTGTTGCTATTGATATATCAAAGAATCCGGTATTTCACTCTAAGACAAAGCACATATCTATCAAGTATAACTTTCTGAAGGAGAAGGTGGAAGAAAATGAAGTCAGATTGGTTTATATGAACACTAAAGAGGAGATTGTAGATATTTTCAGTAATCCTTTGCTTAAAGAATCATATGAGTACCTAGGAGGCAGATTAGATTTAGGATTCAGTGGTTTTTGTTTTTGCTTTGATATTTTTGTCATATTTCTGGCATTGATGTCAAAGGGGGAGAGATATTGATGTGAAAAAATAAGGAGTTGTATACATTAGGGGGAGAGATATATGTGTAATACAGAGCTTTACAAAGATATCATTCACACAGGGAATTTGGTCTTTGTTTCATAACTTCATTGCTATATCTTTATGTGGGAGATTGTTGGTTGTCTTCCATTGGGGGAGACTTGTTTGGCATTCCTTGGCACTTTGATGTTTTTCACATCTAGTGTTTCCATGAATGACAAAGGGGGAGATTGTTGGCCATTTCAAGGAATTGATTATGTGTTGCATTGATGTTTTATCATTGATGACAACACTGGTTGTTTTTTATGCTTTACCGGCACCCTTCTGGTCCCAGTAGGATGTTTGGTTTCTGGTTGGATTGGATCATCATGATCCAGTATGCTTCGGTATGTTTGGGTTATGGAATTAGAATATTCATACTACACAGATTCATGTTCAGTCAGTTGGTTTTGTTCTAGTGATCGGATGCTATCCTGTTTGCTTGGAAGCTGGGTTTGTGGTTCCGATGAGGGTTTCACTGATAGAGCTTTGATGAAGATCCTTGATGATATGCATAAGTGGTGTTGGTGCAGCTTCTGGTGAAGATTCAAGATAGTGATGGTGATCATGTTTGAGACTTAGTTGATTGGGATTATTTATATGGAGTGTGTGGACCTATATTGGGTCCCAGTGTATCTAGGTTATGGACCGGCTTAATGTAACATGTGCATTGGACCTCTTGATGTGTTTTTGGGATGTCTTATGGGTTGGATATTATTTGTTTAGCGTAAGGCGGACATGTTTTGTAATTATGTAATTGTTTTATTGTCTGGTGGCCGACTTGATTGTTTATGGTTGAGGGTTTGTATATATATGATGTAAGGTCTCATTGTAGATCATGATGGCATAGGATATGGATATGTAAGGAGCGAATAATGTAATATCATTCAAGTAGAAGATTTGGTTTATCATTGGAGATCGAGTTGGGTTTATGTAAGAGGTTTTAGTCCTCCAATATTGAGCTTAATCAGAACTGTATTTAGGCATAGGAGATGCTATCTTTGCAGTTCATTCATTCTTCCGGATTATAGTCTAGATTTCTATGTAGTTAGTGAGACTCCTTTTGTGATGAGAAGTGTGCTCTAGGCTGTTGGCCTTCCTAGAAGTGTAGGCCCCTCAATTTTAATTCACATACTTACTACAAAAGTATTATCTGACTGTGGGTTGGCTTCCCACCGTGGTTTTTCCCTTTACTAGGTTTTCTACATATAAATCTTGGTGTCATGTAGATGGTATTTATTATTCGATTATTGTTTATGTTTAATTGGTTTAACTGTTATTTCAGTATTTGGTTTAAGCATTCTGGAATAATGTTTTGGGTTCCGGTATTAAAGTTTTAATTTCTTAATGTTCTAGTAATGTGAGACAACTGATTCAAACCCCCCCCCCTCTTAGCTATCTTCTAGTTATTTCAACTATCTAACACTTGTTTGGTGGTTTAATGTGTTTTTTGGATATTAGTTTGTGTTGGGATTAGTCTCTAGATATGCAATTTGTTGCATGACGTGACTTAGTTGTTGGCCATTTGGTGGAATTGATTATGTGTTGCATTAATGTTTTGTCATTGATGCCAACACTAGTTGTTTGGATTCTTTACCGACACCCTTCTGGTTCTGGTAGGTTGTGTGGTTTTTGGTTAACTTGGATCCGACATGATCTGGTAGGCTATGGTATAGTTTGGTGACGCAATTGGTTTGTTCATGATACTCATGATCATATTTGGTCAGTTGGTTTAGGTCTGATGTTTGGATGCTATCCTTCTTGCTTAGAAGCTTGGTTTTTGGTTCCGGCGAGGGTTTCACCAGTAAAGATTTTGGTGTAGATCTTCGATGAATTGCATAAGTGGTGTTGGTGCAGCTTCTGGTGGAGTTTCAGGATGTTGTTGGTGATCATGTTCAAGACTTGGTAGATGTAGATCATTGCTGAAGCGTGTGGACCTATATTGGGTCCTAGTTGATCTAGGTTATAGACTGACTTGAATATAATGTGTGGATTGGACCTATTGATGTATTTCGAGGATGTCTTATGTGTTAGATATTATTTTTTTGGTCTAAGGCAACATGGTTTGTAATTATGTAGTTTTATTGTCTGGTTGTCGATCTGATTGTTTATGGTCGAGGGTTTTTATGTATAGATGTAAGATATCATTGTAGATCATCATGGTTATTGTTAGAGGTCATGGTCAAGGAATGCAATGTGTGAATAATGTAATGTCATTTAGGCAGAGGAGTTGGTCGATCATTGGAGATCGAATTGGGTTTATGTAAGAGGATTTAGTCCTTCGGTATTGAGCTTAACCTAAACTGTACTCAGGCATAGGAGATGCTACCTTTTACATTTCAACACTTTTCCAGATTGTAGTCTAGATTTATATGTAGTCAGTGAGGATCCTTTTGTGATGAGCAGTGCGTTCTGGGCTATTGGCCTTCTTGCAAGTGCAGGCCCCTCAATTGTAATTCACATACTTACTGTAGAAGTATCATCTGACTATGGGTAGGCTTCCCACCATGTTTTTTCCCTTTACTGGGTTTTCCACATATAAATCTTGGTGTTATGTGGATGGATTTTATTCTTTGATTATTATTTATGCTTAATTGGATTAACTACTATTTCGGTATTAATGTTTTGAGTTCCAATATTAAAGTTTAAATTGCTAATGGTTCTGGTAATCTATTACAACTGATTCACCCCCCCCCCCCCCGTCTCAGTTGTCTTCTAGTTATTTGAACTGTTTAACAATTGGTATCAAAGCTTTGGTCCTCTCTGTAGAAAGCTTAATTGCTTGAGGAAGATCCTATGACAACTAACAGTTCAAGTTCATCCAGTTCTTATGAAGCTATCTTTTGAAGGGATATTCTAAGCTTTAATGGAACAAGTTATACAGTATGGAAGATTCTGATGGAGACTCATCTGAGATGTCTTGGCAAGGAGATTTGGGAGATCACACAGAATGGTGTCACACCCTATAATCTAGGATCTGACAATCCTCCTTCGGAAAACCTAGACAAGGAGCTTGAGAATGATTGTAGAGATAGAGAATCCCTCTTGTGTGCACTTTCTGATCAACAAATAATGGTATTAACCAACAAATCATCTAGAAAGGATATATGGGATAAGTTTGAGACTCTTAATGAAGGTCACCCTAAAGTGAAGATTGCTAAACTTGATGGTTATCAGGTGAGATATGAAAACCCTAAGATGGAAGAAGATGAAAGGATTACTGCATTCATGGAAAGCGTAAATGAGATAGTTATGGGAATTCAATGTTGTGGTGGAAATATGACCGAAGATGAAATTGTTTCTATAATCCCGAGAGCCCTACCACCGACTTACAAAATGAAGGCTACTCCTATCAATGAGTTGAGAAAAATGGCTAATACATCTGTCAATAGAGATACTTTGGTTGGGAAACTATCTGCTTTCGAGCTTGAAGAATTTGGACCTTCTGGAGCTGTGAAGACTGAACTTCCTTTTCATGCATCTACATCTACAACTGGTAAGCAAGAGTGGAAAGATTTGTATGCAAAGGAATTAGAAGATATAAAGAGAGAAGATGATGAGTTTGAGCAACTTGAAGGACTATTGGCCAGAAGAGTACCTAAAGGACTGGTAGGAAGTAAGTATGAAGGAAAAGCACCATTTAAATGTTTTGCATGTAATAAGATTGGTCATTTTGCATCTAGATGTCCTAAAAGGAATTCAATATTTGAAGAAAGAGTTAGAAGATCATTTAAGCCTAACCCTAGATATTAGAACAACTATAAATACAAGAAAAATAGAGACAAATCATGCTACATAGCATATGAGGAAGGCAATACTGATTTAGATGATGAACCGATAGAAGACTCTACTAGCAGATCTGGCAATGGGAAGGAATGGGTGTTCCTAGCTATCAAAGAGGATGATCCAACACTAGAAGAGAATGTACCTGAAGAGAAGGCATTTGCTGCTAAAATTAAAGACAAAGATGAATGGGTAATTGACAACAGTTGTTCACATTATACGACTGTAGATAAAGGGAAGTTTTTGTCTTTGCAAGAATTTGATGGTGGTCTAGTTAGATTTGGAGATGACAAAGCATGTATGATCAAAGGAAAAAGAACTATATCATAGGATGGTAAGAACAATATTGACAATGTTTATTATGTTGAAGATTTGAGGCATAATCTTTTGAGTGTAGGACAATTGGTAGATAAGGGATTTCAATTACAGTTCAAGGATGGAAAATGCAAAATCATTAACAGATCTGGATTAGAGATTCCAACTAGTACACAGACAAAAGGTAATATATTTTATTTGAACTCTAGTGAGAAGACATGTTTGATTACACAGATTGATGAGAGTTGGCTATGGAATAAAAGGTTGTGTCATGTGAATTTTGATTGCATTGTGAAGATTAGTTCAACTAAGGCAGTTAGGGATATACCTAGGATTATGAAGACCTTTAATCCAGTATGTAAAGAATGTCAAATGGGTAAATAGCTCAGAACCTCTTTTAGAAGTATACAAGATAAATCAAATGATGTTCTTGGTCTTATTCATACTGATTTGTGTGGCCCTACTAGAGTTAAAAGTTTTCATGGTGATAGATATTTCATGCTAATCATTGATGATTATTCTAGAATGATGTGGGTTACTTTTCTGAAAGAAAAATTTGAAGCATTTGAGAAGTTTAAGATCTTTAAGGCTAAAGTGGAAACTGAGACAGGATTGAAGATTAAATGTTTGAGGTCAGATCATGGTGGAGAATTCACATCCGGTGAGTTTAATAACTTTTGTGAGAAGCATGGTATAAGAAAACAATTTTCTCCTCCCCGGACACCTCAGTAGAATGGATTTGTGAAAAGGAAGAACAAAACTATCTTGGATGCTGCTAGAACAATGATGATGGAAGCTAGTCTACCTCATATCTACTAGAGAGAAGCAGTGAGCACAATGGTTTATATATTCAACATAGTACATATCAAAGGAGAAACTAGTAAGACACCTTATCAATTATGGTTTTGTAATACACCTACAGTTAAGTATTTTAGAATTTTTGGTAGTAAATGTTATATCAGGAGAGATGATATTATTGGGAAATTTGATCCTAGATGTGATGAAGGAATATTTCTTGGTTATTCTAATGAAAGAAAAGAATATAGATGTTATAATAAGAGATTGCAGAGAATTGTGGAGAGTGCTAATGTCAAAGTAGATGAGTTGAACAGAAGTCAAATCAAAGTTTATGAGAAGGAACCGACAATGGAAATGATTATATCTGAACCAGTAGCACCTCTACCAGAACAGAGTGTTGAACCAGTTACTCCGGCAACATCAGAGAATTCTACAGTAGTCGAAGAATAGAGAGTCAGAAGACTCCTAGGTATGTGAGATTGAATCATTCAGAAGATCAGATCATTGGGGATAACCAAAATAGAGTGATGACAAGAAGAAGAATGGCAACTAATGAGGTATGTTTAATTTCACAAGTTGAACCAGCATCGGTAACTGAGGCATGCAAAGATTAATTAGATCAGATTGAGAAAAATAACACATGGACCTTAGTTCCCCGACCTAAAAATAAAAATGTTATTGGAACTAAATAGGTTATTAGGAATAAATTGAATGGGGATGGTCAAGTTATAAGAAATAAGGCTAGATTGGTTTGTAAAGGATATTATTAGAAGGAAGGAATTGATTATGGAGAAAATTTTGCACCTGTAGCTAGGATTGAAGCTGTAAGATTATTTCTTGCCTATGCTGCTTATAAAAACTACAAGGTTTATCAGATGGATGTTAAATGTGCATTTTTGAATGGAGATCTTAATGAGGAAGTTTATATTGAGCAACCTAATGGTTTTTCACTATCAGATGATACAAATATGGTTTGCAGGTTAAGAAATGCTTTATATGGATTGAAACAAGCACCTAGAGCTTGGTATGCAAGGTTGGATAAATATCTTTTAAAGCCTGGTTTTACTAAGGGCAATGCTAATAGTAACTTATATTATAAGATCACTGATGATGATATACTGATTATTGAAGTATTTGTTGATGACATTATTTTTGGAGGTGAAGATAAGTTATGCATAGAATTTTCTACGAACATGGAATTTGAGATGTCTATGTTTGGTGAGATGAAATTTTTCTTAGGTTTGCAAATTACTCAGAATGAAAAAGGTATATTCATCTGTCAAACTAAATATATTAAGGAATTGTTGAAGAAATTTGGTATGGGAGATTCTAAACCGGTAAGTACTCCTATGGTTACAAGTGAGAAATTGACAAGAAAAGATGTTTCAGCATCGGTAAATCCTACAAGATGCAAATCTATGATTGGAGGTCTGGTTTATTTAACTCAGACTAGGCCTGATATTATGAATGTTGTTTGTATTGTTTCAAGATTTCAGAATGAACCTAGAGAAAATCATGAGATGGCGGTGAAAAGGATTTTTAGATACTTGCAAGGTGTTGGCATTTTTGTTGTTTATGTTGTGATTGTCATTGATGGACACACACTTGTATTGAGATCCCCTTTATATGTATGAGCTCATGCTCAACCAGTATCTATTCCAACCGGTATGTTGTATACTAGTCTTTAGACTAGTGGTGATTTTGTAGAATGTGTTTCCCGGTCTAAAGCAGCATATCGACCCCAAGCGGTTCGTAGATCACAAGTGGTACGAGGGAGCAAAGCGGCACAACACATTCTTACCAGTCTTCGCTTTTGTCAAACCGGCAACTGGTATTTTGTATGAACCGGTAATACTCTGTGATGAGTTACCAACCGGCATTTTGTGATGAGTTACCAATCCACCGATTGTTTGACGGTGTCAACACATTGACGGTGCTTTTTGTGTCGTGTGATTGAGTATGTCTAGATTCATTGAACCTAGGAATTTGTAATGTAATCCTATTGAACCAACATGAAATCAGATTCCTTTAAAAGGACATCATGTCTAGGGTTTTAAGTTGTTGCTGAAAGGGTTAATGTCAAGCTAGGGTTTAAGGTGGAAGTTGAGAACGATCTTATCTGAGAAGATCAAGTTGTAACTGTGAGAGAGAGAGAAGACTGAAGTAATGCTGGAATGCATTAGCTATGAGAAATACTGGATCTAACCAAGCAGTTTGTGCTATTAGATAGATCAAACACTTGTTGATTACTCACATCTTTGACAAGTCTATAGCCCTTAACCGGGTAGGCCTCAAAGCCTTTGTCAAATCCTCTAACAAGGTGGTTCACACATGTGAATCTAAAATCCTCTAACAAGGTAGTCTTTAATCGGACTTATCTCCTAACAGAGATTGAGATTCCTAACAGGATCTATTCTGGTGAAGAACATTGTAAGACCTTAACCGGTCTGGTTTCTATTCTGCAGATAGTGACTTGTGAGTTCCATCTCACCGTGGTTTTTCCCAGTTGGGTTTCCATGTCAAATATCTTGTGTTATGGTTGTATTGCTTTTGTGGGTGAATGCTTTATTCACATTTTGGTTTGCATGTGTGGTAACCGGTTTGACTGTTAGACTGCTTTACCAGTTTATCTTTAGACTATGAAAGTGTTTTAGTGTAGTGATTTTTGGCATAGTAATTCACCCCCCCCTCCCCCCTCTTAGCATTCATCAATTGGTATCAGAGCCTACCTTTCTATAAGTTTAACCACTTGGAAAGAGATATGGGGGAATACACCATGAGGGAACTTACTCAATGGCTAACTAAGTCTGAGCAAGCCTATGATGATCTTATGGTCAAATACAAGGCATCTCAAGCAAAAAGGAGAGAACATGCAGAGAAGCTGATGGAACTATCTGAAAATAGTTTTGAAGATGAAGCTAACATGGAAGCCATGATTGCTGAAATAAATAAACTGAATGATTCAAACTCCAATCTCAGAAAGGAGTTGGAAGGACTAACTACTCAGTTTAGTCAAGAGCTTGAGAACTGGAGAAAAGCTGAAGATCGGATAAAGGATAGAGATCATGAGATCTCCAAGTTGAAACAAGAGATTAGTGCACTAACTGCTCACCTTCATGAGAGAAGAATGGAAAAAGAAGACATGCAAGGAGAACTGAACATTGCCATCTCTGAAAATGCAAGTCTAATGGAGACAAACACTACTATTTCCAAAGAACTCTTTGAGTCAAAGGAAATACTTGTTAAGTTTGGCAAAAGTACTGTCAAGCTAGAGCAAAAGCTTGAGTCATCTAGACCGGCAAAGAATACCAATGGTCTTGGTTTTTCTGGACATGAGGAAGGAGAATCCTCAGGAACAAATGCTGAAGCATCAAAGAAGCAACTGACACTCAAAGGAAAAGGTAAGAAAAAATTCAAACCTGTTTGCTTTAATTGTCTTAAAGAAGGACACACTGCCAATGTATGTAGGAGCAAAGCCTACAATAATTTTCCTTATTTTATCAACAATGTTCCTAGATCCAATAAATTCAATGGTCATTGTTATGCATGCAACAAGTTTGGGCATAGAGCATTTGAATGCAGGTCTGTAATGGATAACACTAGAAGATTTCCTCAGAGGACCCAGGGAACTGGTCTTGAACCTTTTATGAACCGGAACCACAACCGGTTTAATGTTTTCAATCATCAGTCAAGAAGCGGTGGTCATCAAGCATCAATCAGATGGAGAGAAAGTTGTATGATCTATCATGGTCATGGTCACTCTGTTGCAACATGCAGAAGGAAGAATGGAAACATGTACAGTGGACCTTGGAGAGCACTTGGACTTGTTTTCTATCATTGCAACAAACCAGGTCACATTGCAAGATTCTGCAAAAGCAGAAAAAGTATATCTGATGATATACAGGTCACTCAGGAAGGAGAAATAGATGTTGAAAAAGTTCAAGGGGACATGAAGAAAACATGGAAGAAGAAACCAATAATGTCGGAAGAGGAACCGGTTTCTGCACCTAGTGTGGAAATATTGGAACCGGCAAACTAAGCCTTAAAGGCTTAGGGGGAGCAAATGGCGAAATGCTTTCGAACCCTCAGTTGACACCAGTAAAAGAACTTAACCGGTATGTGATACCTGTCGCTTGATAGAAGATCAGAAATAATAAAAAGGCAAATTAGGGTTTACGCCCTAATAGAGGAGCATTAATGACGGTAGGTGAGAGACATGTATAAATGCATTTTTCAAATCATTTCTCACTATTTGTTTTTGAGGGAAGAAAAGTTTTAAAGTGTAGAGAGAAGAAAAGGCGATTTGAGCTTAGATTTCAAGAAATTGAATAATCGTGAAAAAGATTCAAATCCAGTTTGCAAGCGGTAGTGGAGAACACAAAGCAGTGATTTGGCATTCGACGGAGAGTGAAGTGAAGCAGAATCAGGAAGCCCTAAATTCATGTTTGAAAGGTATTTTTCATGTTCTTGAAATACCATACAATGGCTTCCTCATCTCATACCAGTTCGAGTACATCCATAGAGTCAGAAAGTTTTATTCAGAGGAAGTCCAAATATAATGCTTTATCACAAGTTCTAGCTGGAGTCATAGTTGAAGAAGGAATTTCTAATTATATTGATTGCAAAATAGAAGACCTAGGGTCTTTAGCCATTCACACTCAGTTAGGTCTATTTTGCGGCAAGGACAAAAACATCAAATCGGAATTTAGTGTCATAGAGAAGAAGAAATTCCACAATGCAGTATATTTTTTGGAAGATTTCATGGAGGATCATATCAGAATTATTTTGAGTAGAGTCCATGGTGACAAGATGCACCTAGAAAGGACGCATGATATCATGCCTCAGGCAATTCATGCAGTCACTAGTTTCTGCAACACAGGGGAAGTGCCAGCCCTGAGAAAAGTGAGCAAAAGGGAAATGACCAAGCTCACCGGTTCAACAAGTGATTCACGGGGTATGACAATCAATCCTATCAAGGATGATCTGGTGAAATACGCCTGCATGGTGATAGGATACAGAACGTTTTCAGCTAGCAGGATTAATTCTGTATCTGTTGCAACGGTAAATGTCACTTACCAAATGATAAAAGAGGATGCATCTTTTGACTTATGCACCGGCATGTAGAGGCAACTCCTGTTAAATCTTAAGGCAATCAAACAAGACAGCTCATTGAGGTTTAAGTTTGGGCAACTACTGGTAGGGTTGTTCTTTTATTTCCAAGGCTACTTTTTGGGTGTAGGAGATGTCTAGTGGTCCCCTGACCAACGGGTAACCAAGCAGATAAAGGAAAGTGTACAAGCCATTGGAACTGGCTACCCTAAGGTACTGAACAAATATTTTGATGAGTTCAGAAGAAAGATGAGTCAAAGGGTAAGAATCTCAGGTGACATAGTGAAGAAATACGAAGATGACATCTATTTCACTATTCAGGTGGACAAATGTTTAATGGAGGCTGTTGAGCCTAGAATAGAGGAGGTAGAGCCAATGGGCTATGAAATTATGTTTTACATGCTGGAAGGGTATGCCTCAACCCTTGTAGCCTCACCTCTTGACCCAAAGGCTAAGAGGACCGGAACCTACTTGGAGAGGATTGCACCGGTTGAAGAACCATCGATGAAGAAGGGAAAAGAACCGGTAGCTAAGAAAGCTAAGGCAGTGCCTGCAGCATCGGCACTAGCTACCACTACAACTCCAAGAGTGACCAGGCGGTCACCGGCAAAAATCTTTGAAAGAAAGAGGAAGACTAAGGCAAATGAACTGGACTCCGAAGAAACTGAGTTTGATGAACAGCCAAAGAAGGCAAGACAGACAAAGAAGATGAAGAAGAATGAACCGGCAACATCCGCACCAGTAAATATAGACATCTCCTCATACAAAATTTTGACACATTGTCAAAGAACAGTAAAAAATATTAGGAGAAAGTTACTTCATGATTTAATAGATTATTATGATGAATTTAATAGTGAGGAAAAAGATGAAGTACTACAGGAAATCATTCTTTATTTATGTAAAAATGACCAGTCACCATCAAAGATTAAATTTCAGACACCGAATTCATTATTTAAAGCATTAGATAATAAATGGCGCATTGCCATTGAAAAAGAATAGGAGATTAGGGAGAAAGTCTTTGCACAGTACTTCCCCGAACTCTCAAATTCAGAATTATTTGATGCCCTAGATCAAAATAAAGGTCTCTTCTTCACAAGGAGAAGAAGACTCTGGTTGTTGGAGGGGAGAGTTGATGATGTTGAAAAAGATACACATCAGCATATGGCTCATGCTATCAACTCTCACAAAGCACGTATGGCCAACCTCCAAGCGGAAAAGGAACCGGTTATTTCCAAACCGGATGAGGTCTTTGATGAGGAAGGAAACCTGGTAGAAGAACCAATCAACACCATCGATGTCGATGCCCTGGATGTAGAAGATGTCACTCAGGACATACCTTCTGAGGAAACTGGACAGGGGCAATAAGTCGATCAGGGTGGTGAACAAGCTGAGGACACGCAGCAAGTGGCAAAGGAACAACAAGAGAAAAAGAAGAGGGATGAAGATGAGAAACAGAAGAAAGAGGGAGAGAAGAGAAAGGAGGAAGAGGAGAAATGAAAAGATGAAGAAAAGAAGAAGTAAGAAGATGATAGGAAAAAGAAAGAAGAAGAGGATAAGGAAGAAAAGAGGAAGAAGGAAGAAGAAGAGAAGAAGAAGAAGGAAGAAGAAGAGAAGAAAAAGAAGGAAGAGGAAGAATAGAAGAAGAAGGAAGCGGAAGAGAAGAAGAAGAAGGAAGAGGAAGAACAAAAGAAGAAGGAAGAAGAAGCACATAAGAAGAAGGAAGAGGAAGCAAAGAAAAAGGTAGAAGTAGAGCAGAAGCAGAAAGAAGAAGAAGACAAGAAGAAGATGGAAGAGGAAGAGAAGAAAAAGAGAGAAGAGAAAGAGAAGGAAGAGAAGGAGACGAAAAAGAAGGAAGAGTAGACAAGACAATCGAAGCGATGAAGAGCACACAGATGGAGACTCCTAGGGCAACCGGTAGCCAAGCCAAACCGACTGCTATCTCAAGTCCTATTGACCTCCAATCCGCAAGTGAGTCTGAGCTTATGTAGAGCATCAAGGTTGCCCAAGAGCGCCTTGAAGGCATTCACAGGAAAAGGGAACAAGATATTATTCAGGCATCTGTAGACACACTTACCGGTTTAATCCCTGGTACTAATCTTCCTGATACTGACTCATCACTAGGACAACTCAAACTTCTATGTACTGTAGTAGATGATCAGGTGCAGAGTCTAGAAGAAGCAGCAGAGGCCAATGTAAAGAAAGAGCACCAAAAGGATTTTAATGTTGCTCTAGTGAAGAAGTTGAATGAGCTTAGGACTGAACTGCTGAAAGATCAAAAGGACATAAGGAATGCCTTGGATGAGGTAAACTTGCTACTCAGCAAAATCTGTCAACCTCATCTGTTTTATGATGATGTGCTAGCCAAGAAGCAACAGCTTCAAATGGACTTACAGTCCGACTTGGGCACCTTCAAGACTCCTTATTATTCCTTTGCAACATATGGGCAAACTGCTCACCAGTTCTAGATTCAATCAGCCAAGATGGAGCAAGAGATCAGCACACGGTCTAGGGATTTGCAGGAGCTTCAACTAGTATTACTTTCATGACTGCAAATTCTTCAGAAGTGTTATCTGAACCTGGATGCCCTGACAGTCACATAGGAACTGAGCATAGTAGATGCCATGAAGGAACAAGTATCCCAGATGCAGACAGAAAAGGAAGTGGCAACCTCCCTCCTTGAGTCCTGGTCCCTCTCCATGAAACAATTTTTGCAGGACTATAAATCAGTTTTTGACAAGTATTATTCATTATTGTCATAAACTATTTTATATATATATGGAAACAGGGTTTTTCAGCAGTACTTTGTCATTGTTGGCAAAGGGGGAGAAGTATATATGGTTTTTGGTTTTAAAATTTTGATCTTCTGACATAGGGGGAGAAGTATCTGTTTTGAAGTTTTGATATATGTTGTGATATATGCTATATGTTCTGATGATTATGCTCTGTATGCAAAATTGCTATACACTGCATTGATTAAGGGATAGTGTATATGCTTAGGGGGAGCAATTCTAGTAATGGCAAAGTTTTTGTTGTAAAACATTTAGATGTCAAAATTTTATTTTTCCTAAGTGTTGCCATCAATGCCAAAGGGGGAGATTGTTGGCATTTTTTTTGTTTATGTTGTGATTGTCATTGATGGACACACACTTGTATTGAGATCCCCTTTATATGTATGAGCTCATGCTCAACTGGTATGTTGTATACTAGTCTTTAGACTAGTGGTGATTTTGCAAAATGTGTTTTCCAGTCTGAAGCGGCATATCGACCCCAAGCGGTTTGTAGATCACAAGTGGTATGAGGGAGCAAAGCGGCACAACACATTCTTACCAGTTTTCACTTTTGTCAAACTGACAATCGGTATTTTGTATGAACCGGTAATACTTTGTGATGTGTTACCAACTGGCATTTTGTGGTGAGTTACCAATCCACCGATTATTTGACGGTGCCGACACATTGACGGTGCTTTTTGTGTTGTGTTACTGAGTATGTCTAGATTCATTGAACCTAGGAAATTGTAATGTAATCCTATTGGACCAACATGAAATCAGATTCCTTTAAAAAGACATCATGTCTAGGGTTTTAAGTTGTTGCTGAAAGGGTTAATGTCGAGCTAGGGTTTAAGGTGGAAGTTGAGAACGATCTTATCTGAGAAGATCAAGTTGTAACTGTGAGAGAGAGAGAGAGAAAACTGAAGTAATGCTGGAATGCATTAGCTATGAGCAATACTGGATCTAGCCAAGCAGTTTGTGCTATTAGATAGATCAAACACTAGTTGATTACTCACATCTTTGACAAGTCTGTAGCCCTTAACTGGGTAGGCCTCAAAGCCTTTGTAAAATCCTCTAACAAGGTGGTTCACACATGTGAATCTAAAATCCTCTAGCAAGGTAGTCTTTAATCAGACTTATCTCCTAACAGAGATTGAGATTCCTAACAGGATCTATTCTAGTGAAGAACATTGTAAGACCTTAACCGGTCTGGTTTCTATTCTGCAGATAGTGACTTGTGAGTTCCATCTCACCGTGGGTTTTCCCAGTTGGGTTTCCACGTCAAATATCTTGTGTTATGGTTGTATTGCTTTTGTGGGTGAATGCTTTATTCGCATTTTGGTTTGCATGTGTGGTAACCGGTTTGACTGTTAGACTGCTTTACCGGTTTATCTTTAGACTGTGTAAGTGTTTTAGTGCAGTGATTTTTGGCATACTAATTCACCCCCCCCCCTCTTAGTATTCATCACAAGGTACATTAGAATATGGCTTGTGGTAACCTAAAGTACTTTCGGTGGAGCTTTCTTTCTTGGAAAGAAGTCGGTTTCATGGATTAGCAAGAAACATTCATGTACTTCTTTATCTACTATTGAAGGTGAGTATGTTGTTGCTGCTACTACTTGTACACAAGTTTTATGGATGAAGAAAATGTTGAAAGATATAAAGGTGGATTGTGATGCACCGATAGTTATTCACTATGATAACTCTGCTACTATTGATATATCAAAGAATTCAGTATTTCATTCCAAAACAAAGCACATATCTATCAAGTACAACTTTCTGAAGGAGAAGGTGGAAGGAAATGAAGTTAGATTAGTTTATGTGAACACTAAAGAGAAGATTGCAGATATTTTCACTAAACCTTTGTCCAAGGAATCATTTGAGTACCTGAGAGACAAATTGGGAGTTTATGACCTTTTGGTAGAGACTTGATTGATGCAGTTTGGCATCAGTATGACATGCATTATCGAAGATATTATTCATTCAGGCACTGGTGTGGGATGCTACTACTCAAGGGGAGTAGTCAGCTTTGTGATTCAGTGGTTTATGTTCTTGCTTTGATATTTCTATCATATTTTTGGCATTGATGTCAAAGGGAGAGTGATATTGATGTGAAAAAAGAAAAAGTAAAGGGAGAAAGATATGGATATTCATAGTTGTATGCGGGAGATTGTTGGTTATCTTCCATTGGGGAGACTTGTTTGGCATTTCTTGGTGCTTAGATGTTTTTCACATCTAGTGTTGCTATCAATGCCAAAGGGGGAGATTGTTGGCCATTTGGTGGAATTGATTATGTGTTGCATTGATGCCAACACTAGCTGTTTGGATGCTTTATTGACACCCTTTTGATCCTGGTAGGTTGAGTGGTTTTTGGTTAAATAGGATCTGGCATGATTTGGTAGGCTCCAATATAGTTTGATGATGAAATTGGTTTGTTCATGATACTCATGCTCATATTTGGTCAGTTGGTTTTGGTCTGATGATTGGATGCTATCCTGCTTGTTTAGAAGCTTGGTTTCTGGTTCTAGCGAGGGTTTCGCCGGTAGAGCTTTTGGTGAAGATCTTCGATGAATTGCATAAGTGGTGTTGGTGCAGCTTCTGGTGGAGTTTCAGGATGTTGTTGGTGATCATGTTCGAGACTTGGTGGATGAAGATCATTGTTGAAGCATGTGGACCTATATTGGGTCCTGATTGATCTAGGTTATGGATTGGCTTTAATGTAACGTGTGGATTGGACCTATTGATGTATTTCTAGGATGTCTTATGTGTTAGCTATTATTTGTTTGTTCTAAGGCCGACATTGTTTGTAATTATGTAATTGGTTTATTGTTTGGTGGCCGACCTGATTGTTTATGGTTGAGGGTTTATATATATAGATGTAAGATCTCATTGTAGATCATCATGGTTATTGTTAAAGATCATGATCAAGGAATGTAATGTGAGAATAATGTAATATCATTTAGGCAGAGGAGTTGGTCGATCATTGGAGATCGAATTGGGTTTATGTAAGAGGATTTAGTCCTCCGGCATTGAGATTAACCAGAACTATACTCAGGCATAGGAGATGCTATCTTTTGCAGTTCAACACTTCTCCAGATTGTAGTTTGGATTTATATGTAGTGAGTGAGGCTCCTTTTGTGATGAGAAGTGCGCTCTAGGTTGTTGGCCTTCTTGCAAGTGTAGGCCCCCCAATTGTAATTCACATACTTACTGCAGAAGTATCATCTGATTGTTGGTAGGCTTTCCACTGTGGTTTTTCCCTTTATCGGGTTTTCCACGCATAAATCTTGGTGTTATGTGGATGACTTTTATTCTGTGATCATTGTTTATGCTTAATTGGATTAACTTGTATTTCGGTATTAATGTTTTGGGTTCTAGTATTAAAGTTTAAATTGCTAATGGTTTTGGTAATCTATGACAACTAATTCACCCCCCCCCCTCCCAATTGTCTTCCAGTTATTTGAAATGTCTAACATTAGTATGATCCAATGATTTTTGTTGATCCTAACCTATTTTAGTTATAGTGGAGTGCGTTAAGGAGTGTTATTATCTTATTAAGGCCAACTATGAGTTGGGTTGATCCGCAACCTATCTTTGTGATGATAAATTATATTTTAGGACCCACCTATGCCTTGTCACATGTTTCACTTATTGAGTCATATTATTTCAGCCTAATATATGTTTTGATGTGTTGTGAATGATATATATAAGAGAAAAATCATTTGAGAAAGTGGTAGTTGTCATTTGATTATAGTGATGTGCGAATATTTGTTGGTGAAGTCTACAAAGTCAATGGGACAAATTTAGAGTTGAGCTTCAAAGAGGATTGCACTATCTGCATTTGAGATGCTTCTTCTACAACAATTCACCTAATATTTTTCATTGTTATCGTGATAATTTTGATATTGTATATTTCCCTAAAGAAGTGATCTTTAGTTTGGAAGTCTTTGTATCTTGCCCTAGGACAATGCGCCTTAGCCAACAAGTTTAGGTGGTAGTAAGCTTCCTTGGCCATGTGCCTAAAATATACTTTGTAATAATTATTTCATATATTGTGAGTTGATCCACATAAAAACCATGGTAGGATCAATGTCCTTGTTTTAAGAGATTATTTTTATATAATTAATGGATACATTACAAAAATTATAGACCTCTATTTGAAATATTAAGAATAATAATAATAATATATGTTAAAAATCTAAGAAATTACATTACAAAAAGATAAAAATTAATTTCAGAATATACAAAAAGAGGAATGTATTCTATTTAAAAAATGAGTTTAGCTTTTTCTTCTTTCTAGTTAAAAATCAACATTTAATTAAAAAATTATAAAAAAATGTAGATTCGATATTGAAATTAATTAACCACTTTCAAGAAACGATGATAATATCTTCTTCTAGTTAAAGTTATGCATATGCCATAAAATTGTTACTCAATAAAAATAATAGAAGTATACTAAATATTTTACTAAAAAATAACTAAATATGATAAAAATCATTTTCAATAATTTTGTTTAAAATAAAAAAATTGAATATATATATAGAAAATGACACAAATAATTAGTTACAACGTCTTTAAATTTGTAACATTTTCTTCATTATAATTGATAGAATGTGATGACATTTTGTTCATTATTATTAGTGGCTCCAAATTGTCAAATAGTGGGACACACTATTGTGTTGTCACCCCTTAATTGTAGATTAGACATCTAGCATAGTTTCTTTTTATCTTTGATCTTTACACAAAACCTATGAAATCATATCATTGAGGTTTGACTAAGGAGAAGATACTTGCCTTGAAAAGTATCTTCAAGAGTGTCATCGACACTACTTGTTTTGCAAATTCTAAATTTAGAAGGTGAAGGAAATAAGTTTCAAGTGACTAGAACTTCTAATTTCATTAGTCATTAGTTAGATCATTTTACAATTGAATCTAATATAAGGGCATAGTTTGGATCCAATAATCTTCAACCGGATGACATTAAAGTCATATGAAAAGTTATTTCTCAAATTCTTACACGTTTTTATTATTTTCATAAAATTTTAATCTATAATGAATTGTTTACTTGCATTAAGTCTCTTGCTTTGAGCTAAATAAAAGTATATTTATTTCCTTTTCATTAGTAAACATGATTCTACGATATAATGTGAAACAAAGAGGAGGTCACTACTTATTTAACATTTAAATTTTGAAGACAGGAAAATAAAAATGTGTTAGCAATGTTCAATTAAAGAAGATAATTTAAATAAATAAATGATATAAATGGACCTAACTTTCAATCTTTTTGGGTCATCACGTTTTTTTGATGTATTGATCAATTATTTCGAACATGCCTAGACAACTATTCTTAAACATCATTTTATTCAATAGTTAGTAATAAATTTCAACCAAAAGAACGATTACTCACCACTTTTAAGTATCAATTTTAAGATACAAAAATAGAACTACTTACCACTTTTCAATAAGTTATCTCTCAATTTCCTTTTTTTATTCAAAAAAGTTCTTACGTATTTACATTATTTTCATTAAATTTAAATCTATAATGAATTGATCACTTGTATTAAGTTTATATACTTGTTTCACTTTCAATATTAAATATGATTCTATCATTAAACGTGAAGCAAAGAGGTAGTCACCACTTATTTATCACTTAAATATTGAAGACGAGCCAATCAAAATGTGTTAGCAATTTTTATTTAAATAGATAATTTAAATAAATAAATGCTATAAATGAACATAACCTTTTTTGGGGGTCATCACATTTTTTCGATGTATTGGTCATTTTTATCAAGACATCTATTCTTAAACATCATTTGATTCAATGATCAATAATAAATTTTGGCCAAAAAGAACAATTACTTACGACTTTTGACTATCAATAAGATATAAAACAAAAGAACTACTTACCACTTTTTAATATCAATAAGATATAGTCAATATTGGCATGGTATGATGGTTAAGTCATAGTGTTGTCATTCTTGCCATCAAGATTCAAACCCTATCAGGGTGTAATCGTCAAACTCTTATATTGGAGATGAGGTCCCCTGATTGTGACGTATCTGATTGAATGGTTATATTAAAGACAAGGCCCCCTGTTTGTAACTTAACTGATTGAATGGTTATATTGAAGACGAGGTCCTCATTTGTGATCTAACCGATTCATAGCTCCAGATCAAAAATACTTACTCTTTTTCTCATAAGAAATTTGAACCCTTCCCATACTTATTTAATCAAAACTATTGACTACCATTGAGTTAGAACATGCTCTAAAAAGCTTAATCATCTTTACACAACTAACCTTGTTCTAGATCATTCTGATCAAAATCCTCCAAGAAGTACATGCCAATACTTTTTCGCCATTAAAGTAGAGAATAGCTTAAAAGAAGAAGTAGGCCCCCCTTGGAGGCTTGAATAATATGATTTCCCATACTTTTATATGATATAATAATACACGTTTGGAACACTGAACGTGTACAACTCATTTGGTGAAGTGATAATGTCAAAAGCTCTTCAGTTGGTGGGAGGGCCACCAACAAAAGATAAAGTTGGCTTTTATATGGACGTGTTTGCTTATACAACTTCCTTTGCAAATACTATACTGTTATTTTGAATGCATACTCTACAGTGCTGTGATATGACATTGAAGAAAAATATATTAGGGAGACATAGACATGGCATATTGGCAGAAAAGGTAACATCCAAAGAACTAAAGTGAGTGTTGGTATAACAGCACCCAATCTGTGTTTGTGTGGACCAGAATTCTTAGACTACACAACTACTTCACGTCAGCAAAATATGGTCCAAAATAGTTTGCAACTGCAAGCAAGCAAGAAAAAGTCCATGTAATAGATAAACATGTAAACAATAGCTGTGAATATAGACAACAAATGCTAAATATGATAAGTCTACTTCGATGGAAAAGATGCTTCTTAAATCGATAATTATGATTGAAGAAATTATGTATAATAATTTGTATTATTAATGACAGTAGATTTTTACAATTCAGAAAATGTTTTTCAATGTTTCGAGATTTGATTGTATATAGATTTTTTGCATCAACGTTTTGAATCACACTCCATGATCCATAATGAGGATGAGAGAATTCAAGGATGACAAAGATGATGGATCATGGAGTGCGATCCGAAATGTCGATGATAAAAAATCTGTACACAATCATATCTAGAAACATTGAGGAACAATTTGTATTATGTTTTGAATCTAACATTGCAAATGGATATTATCCAAGTTTGCCAAATGATGGTGTCGAGAAAGAGAATAAGACTTGTTGCAGAGTCCATGCAAATTTTGATGAAATAGATACCAATATATTGATCTATGTTTGATATTTGAAACGGAGTTATGATAGATAAAAGGATAATACTGGTTGTAAAAACCATATGAATTTTGATGTAACAACTATTTGGATTAGGAAAGAGTATGAGACTTGTTACAAAGTAGTGTATTGTGTCACAACATGTTCTAAAATTTGAAGCAATTCAAAACAAGTATTCAGTAAGTTTTCCAATGACCTATGTTAGATCTAGGGATAAGACCGGATGCATGAATGATGAGTTTTTCTCTTCTTATTACATAAATTTTGCTCAAATTTGTAGGTTTACCACCATAATATTTGTTAGGTTGAGATGAAAAATTCATTCCTTTAGAAATGGACATCTCTCAACATATCTTACATGGATTTTTTTAAATATAAATATACTAGTAATATTTCTCATTCAAAATATTATATGTAATGTATTTAATATATTAATTAGTATCAATAAAAGGAAAGATAAAAACTTCATGTCAACTTAAACATACTTTACATGTTTAAGATTTATTTCTTAGATAAACATGTGAACATTTTTTAATAAACAATGTAGAAATTAGATATTGTGAATATATAGGCAACGAATATTAAATTGATAAGTCTACTTTGATTTATAGCATCACATTCAAAAAAGAGATCAGGTTAGTTAATGTGTAAGGTGATGTTGAAGTAGTGTATTGTAAACAAAAAAATAGACTTTGTTAAAATATTCATTTAATTTCAATTCTACAAGTGTTATTGTCATATTTATAGTCTCAAACTCTTAGAAGCTCTAGAAATCTCCATGGATTCTCTTGTCCTTCGAAATCTAGTTATCAAATATTTTTTTTTAATAATGTTTCTCTAAAACCTAGTGCGAGGTAGGAAATAGGGCATAAGCATCATAACATCAACATTAACTCAACCACAAAGCTAAATGCTATGAAATCAACCCCTAACACATTCAATAAAGGCATGAAGACAAGATACTAAAATTGAAATACAAACCAAGATGCATATATCTCCTTCATTGTTCCTCCGTTGTACTTCTTTCTTCTTCAAATGGTTGTGTGGATCTCACCTACAAGATGCAAATGTGATTGAAAGCAAATTGGATGACAAGATAGAGTGATATCAATAGTGTAAGGATACTCGAAATGTGGTTGAAAATGATTGAGAAGAGAGATCAATTTATAGGAAAATTGATGAAGATATCAAATTGGAATGGACAAATTGAAAGAGGCAATAAATTCGAAATTGGCATAATTGAGGGGACAAATTATGACAAATGCTATGCCAACATATGAATAATTGATATGTCCAATTTCATGACAAATTACTATGCCAAGTTATGACAAACTGGGAGAAAATTAAGCTTCTCAATTATGACAAATAGCTCATGATTATGACAAATTGACCACAAAAGGAGGAGCAAATTTAGTGGAAAGATTAGGGGGAAATGTTAGGAGAGAAAAAGGTGGGACAAATTAATAATTTTCATTTATTAATTTCTCTCACAAAAGACAATTAGCCAATTAAATATATAATTTAATTGTAACATATGGTAAATAAATAAATTTATCTATCCTAAAAAGATGTTAGTAAATGATGTTAGTAAAGGATTAAATGATTAAATCATAAAATCCTAGGAGATAGAAAAGAGAGGAATTAAGTCACAATTAGGTCATGATCTGATTAAAGCAATCAATAAATAATGATGATCGTGATCAAAGAGATAATTGACAAAAATTTGATATTGAATGACAGAGATTGATGACAAATAGATCAATAATGAAAATAAGATTAAATTGATAAAGGATCAATGACTAATCAATCCAAATTGACAAGGATTTGATGACTGATTGAGATCGATGACAAATTGATAAAAGATCGGCAAAAGAGTTGATTTGATGAAGATTGATTCGGTAGAGATTGACAAAAACTGATGACAAATCGATCATTATTGATAAAGAGATTGATGATTGAAGATAGGAAATGATCCAAAACAATCCAAATTGATTAAAAATTGATAAAAGAATGATTGATATTGAAAATGATAAGACTTAGGACAAAACCCTACTTTGACACTGATTATGGATAAAACGATGTCCAATTGATATGACAAGTTGATCATGATTAATAATTAAGAATCTAAATTGATATAAGAAAATACCTAACTCAAATTGCAAAGAAATGGAATCAGATAGGAAAGGAATGCAGAGGAATGACATGATGTCTACAAATGATAAAGATCGAATGTGCAACATAGAAGAAGTGTTAGAAAACACAAAAAACCTAAAGGAAGGTAATGCAAACATGTTAAAGTATGGCACCACAAGTGTTGACCATTTTTAGAAGCCTACACCTAGAACTAGTTTATTGACATATAATGTTTGTGCAATATCTTCCACTATAGAATCATGCATATGTAGTATAACTTTGGCCAAATAAATTATAGGGTGTAAGTAGAATAGCACAAGACATGTGGATAATGACTATGCCAATAAAGAAACAATAGATGAAACAACTCAAATGCAATATCAAAACTATTGCAAACAATAGCCTAGAATATTGATATCAATGATCATTTGCTTGACCTTCTCTATTGTTGAAACTAGAATAAATTCTCCACTTACAATCCCATACATCTTTTCTATAACATATAATCACCAACCCTTGACAAATGATATCAAACTACATAAAATCTTCTATTTTAGTTACATAAGTAGGGTAAATTCAAGTGACAGTCTACACACGATCAAAAGAAAATCAAATTAAAATCATTGACCTAAAAAATCTATAATACTCGAACTTAAGGAAAAATATAGACATAAATATCAATCCATCTTATACATTCAAATCGAACCATAAAAATCATTACATTTCAAGTTATTCACTAAATTATAATGGTACGAAGTGCATGATAAATAATGATCCATGCTTCCACAACTATGGTCTTGAATTCTTGCTTGATAATGATTTGTCCTTCCACCACTATGATATCTCCGCACACTATTTTTTGTAAGCCTAGGTGCATTACAATTCAATTTGGTAGTTCATTTTAAGTGTGAAGGGAAGAATTATATGAGTATCTAAAAAGGTAAGTCAACCATAAAATACTTTTCATTAGATTGCATACTAATGGTGGGCATCACATTAAGCTAGATGTGCATCAGATGTTGAAAAAGAGAAAATAGAGGGTAGATTCTCTAGTGGACCTCTACTTTAAAGAGTGGACCTAGAATTGTTTCCATTCCTTACAAAGATGGAGCATTCATGCTGGGGGGATAATCCCAAACATGTAGGATAAATATAGCACAAATAAGAGATTCAATGCACATAAAAAAAGATATGATATCCTTTATTTAGAGATTCAGAAAACAATTGAGAATTAATAATCAATGTCAAAATTTTATTTTCCTCATGTTTTTGTCTGCACATCTGATCACACTTCTCTCTGCAAACTTTCAGAACCTTCCAATCTCTACCACAATCCTTCTTGAACACAATTCTCCTACCTTGGGGTAGTCATGGTCGGGGATAAGCCCAAACATGCAACACAGATAAGATATTCAATGCAAAACAAAAAATATATGATAAACTTTATTGAGAGATTCATAAAATAATTGAGGATTAACAATCAATATTAGAAATTATGTCAAAATCCAATTTTCGTCATGTTTTGGTTTGCACATCCAATCACAAGTTTCTGTTTGCAAACTTTCAGACCCTTCCAATCTCTACCAGAATCCTTCTTGAACACAATTTTTCTCCCTTCAGTCGATAGTGTCAACCTCCCTCCTTTGATGACAAATCCACAACTTAACCCTTTTGTCTATTGTCACTACTCCAATTGTTCTCAAATTGAGTTTATATATGAAAAATGTGAAAGTTCAATGGTTCAATCAAATGCTTACATGTAGAAAAAGAACGCATCTTCTATTTACCTTCTTTAACTACCATCGATGAGAATATGCATGAGTATTGGGGCTTGAACAGCCTAGGATAACCTTACCGAGCCTCGAAACAAGTTCTAAAACTCCCTTAAGTCTCCACTTTTAATAAATCGTGTGTTCATAAAATATTGTCATGTTTTGAACCAAGTTAGGGAACCTCCTTTGGGTTCTAAAGGACCTTTAGAACAAATTAAACCACTTGTTTGGAAATATTGTCAAGTTTCAAACCTCTTCAAGCAACATTTCAAAAAAGTGAACTAGTTTGTGAACTTGACAATTTCACTGCCATTGATTTGAGAAAGCTTTTCGGTCCAAGATGAGTTAACAAAACTTCATCGAGTCTTGAACTAGGTTTTAAAACCAAGTTAGATGGTTGATCCTTCTAAAAAATCTTTGATCATCAATTTCTTAGGGATCGAAGAACGAACTCTTTTAATCTTCGAAGAACTTTGTGTAACTAGAATCTTTGTCACTTAGAAGAGAAGAAAACTTAGAGAGCCAAGTCAAGATTTCTCCATGCTTATCAAAACTAAAATAAATAAAACAAAATTTGAGGAGGTGAGGATTGCACAAAAACCTGGAGTAGAAGAAATGTTTCATGATTGCGAACTCATTTGTTGTGAACCAAGATGCCTCCTTAGCTAGTTTGTCTTTCCATCAAACCAAATATTCCATGTACTATTTTACCCAAATGACTTCTTTGCAACTCTAGAACCAATGATTGCATCTACTTCTTCAGATTTTTTTCTCAGGTAGCTGATTAACCCACACTAGATTATAAGAGGTATCTATTGGTAGATGTTGTTGTATACCGGTTTCTCCCTCATAATATTTATACAAGTCACTAACATTGAATATAGGAGAGATATCAATGTTCTCCAAAAGGTCAACTTCATAGGCATTAGCTGAAAATTTTCTCAAGATCCTGCATGGACCTATCTTCTTCTATTTCAACTTATTATAGGTTCCCTTTGTAAACCTCTCTTTTCTAAAATTAACCTACACTAGCTCACCAATTTGAAATTCTTGTTCTCTTCTATGCATATCAACATAGATCTTGTAATTGGAAGTACTTTCCTCTAAGTTCTCCTTCACTGCTTTGTGCAAATATCTAATGTACTTAGCAAAATCTTCAACTATAGTACTTTTTCCTACCAAATCTACACTATCTTTGAGTTCATCTACACCTCTTTAACTATACCCATACATGATATTGAATGGACTCTTTCCAACACTCCTATTGACCAAATTATTGTAGGAAAACTCTTCCTAAGGAAATATTAAATACCATTGATTTGATTTGTTACCAATCAAATGTCAGAGTAAATTACCTAAAATTTTGTTGACAAATTCAATCTAACCACCAGTTCCTAAATGATACTCTAAACTGGAACCTAACTGTGTGCCTAAATTCTTCCACAATGTATGACAAAATGACCAACAAACTTTGTATCTTGGTCAGAGATAATTCTTTTAGGAAATCCATGTAACTGAACTACTTTGAAAAATAAGTTTTTGATATGGGAAGCATCACTAGTCTTTTGACATAGAATGAAATGAGCTATTTTAGAATCTATCAACTACAATGAAAATTGAATCATTACCTCTTTGAGTTTGAAGTAGTCCCAAAACAGAATCCATACTAATATGTTCCCACAACCTCTCTAGTATCGATAATGGCTGATACAATATTGTATTTTGATTCACTCATTTTTGCATGTTAGCATATCCTACATCCTTGTACCATATTCTTCACATCAACATTTAACCCTAGCTAGTAATAACTCTTATTCAATAAGATTATTGTTTTATCAATGCCAAAATGTCTGCCTAATCTACCACCATGCTTTTCTCTTATCAAATTCTTCATCATGGAACCTTGAGGTATGCACAACCTCTTTCTTTTGAACAATAAATTCTCATGAATAAAATACTCCAGTCATGGTGTTGAATCCATTACCATTGGATTCTTGCATGCTATCCATTCTTCCTTAAAATTTGGTTCTTGTTCATACAACTCACTCAAAGAATCAAACCCAACAACATTCACTTTCATCTCATTCAACAACAAAATCCTTCTACTTAGTGCATCAACAACTCTATTGTATTTGTTGTTTCTGTGTTTCAAAACAAAAACAAAAAATACTATATAAATCCAATCCATTTCATAAGCCTCTAATTCAACTTACTATGATTGTTAATAGATTACAGAGCATGGAAATTTGTATATAACATGATTTCCTTTGGCAACAACTAATGTCTCCACCTCTTGAGAACTTGCACAATTTCATAGAATTCTTGATAATAAATTGAATACTTTATCTTAGCTTTGATCAACTTCTCACTAAAATACGCAATTGGTCTTCCCTCTTGGTTGAGAAATCATCCTATATCTATTCCACGCACATCACAATCAACTTGAAATACCTTTCTAAAATATGACAGTGCTAACACTGGCTTCTCTATCACTTTCTTCTTCAATAATTGAAATTTTTTCTCTACTGCAGCTATCCACTTGAATTCTTTTCTCACTCCTTTCATTTTTTGTTATGGGAGCACAATCTCTCTAACACATGAAAACTATGGTCTTCAAACATATTCCTTGGAGATGGTCAATCAAGAATGGATTTCACCTTTTGAGGGTCCATTTTCAACCTCGCTTTTGTTAGCACCCAGAAGGCAACTCAGAGGGGGGGGTGAATCAATTGTCTATGAATTTCAACCCAAATACAACTTAATCAAACTTGATAATTAATACCAGTAAACCAAACTTAATGTCGGTTAACAAATTAACAGTTAATATCAATACCGGTGAAACTTAATGCATGAAACAGAAAGAGAAACAACATCCACAACACATAACACAAAGATTTTAACATGGAAACCCTATAAGGGGAAAAACCATGGTGGGAAACCTTACCCACAATCAGATGATACTACTGTAGATATTATGTGTATACAAATGGGGTCTACACATGTAGAAAGGACAACCACCTAGAGCACACTACTCAAATGGGAGTCGCAATGACTACATTAGGATAGTTAAATCCTAGAATAACGTACTACTCAAAATAGCATCTCCAATGTTGGATTCAGTATCGGTTAAGCTGTGATAATCACCTTCAAAAACCTTCCTTGAAACTTATCTATGGTCTGCTCATATGATCTTCAATATTCACACATACCATGTTACAATACCATAACCTTGCATACCATATACCATATATTCTTTATCTCATCAATTGAGATCTTACATATATACAAAACTTAAAACCAAATGTGTAGGTCGGCTCACTAAGAGTATTACAATAAAATCAATTACAAACAAGTCAAGATATGATGTATCATGTCAGCTCAATACATTTACAACAATATCCAATCAATAAATCATCTCCATAATGTGTCGTGCTGATCTGGAATAGATAATGCATACGAGTCCATAACCTAGACCAATTTGTCGGTAACAGAAAATATGTCAACCCGATTAGACCATTAACCAGAATTCCAAAACCAATTATCCAAACCATGTCTTCGACATAACCAAGTGATCTCCAGATGATAACAAGTCATCCTCAGTGTCAGTGAACAATATAACATGTCGGTGAATAATATACTGGTGACTGTGCATAAGTCACTGAACATGTCGGTGAACACAATGTGTCAGTTCAACATAACCAAAGATCTCCAGAAGGATAAGTGTTGACATCAATGACAAAAATAATGCAACACATCCATAATACCAACACCTTCAGAAACTATTAATCCCAAATAAGCCAATTCCTTTTTCATAAAATTAAAATTTTTCAAATTCACTTAGCTTTTCCTCTTTCAATCATTGTAATACAACCCTTACATGTTCGAAATGTTATTCCTTTGTTCTACTAAATATGAGATATCATCAAGGTATACAATGACAAACTTACCAAGGTAGGGCTTCAACAGTTGATTCATCAACCTCATGAATGTGTTGGGTGTATTTTCCAATCTAAATGACATGACAAGTCACGCATACAATTTGTGCTTTGTCTTGAATGTTGTTTTTCATTCACCCCTTTCACAAATTCTAATTTGATTGTACCCACTCTTCAACTCAATCTTTGTGAAGTACTTTTCCTCACTCAAAAAATCCTTTGTGCCATCCATTTTGGTCAATGGAAACCTATATTTAATGGTGATTTTGTAGATTCTCTAGAATCAATACACATTCTCCATACACCTCCTTTCTTTGGTTCCAATACTGCAAGTAAAATGCAAAGATTGAGACTTTCCTTAATCAGCCCTTTGTCCAACAAGTCTTGGACTTGTCTATTTATCTCCTCATTTTACTTAGGCATCATCCTATATGGTGCCTTATTTGGTATACTTGATATTGGAATCAAATCCATGCAATGACTAATTTCTTTTATTAGCAGCAATCCATCTAGCAATTCCTTCATCATTATCTCGACATGCTTGTCGATCTCTTGGATTTCTATGGCTAGAAAATAAAAGCGAAGAAAAACCCCTTTTACTTCAAATCCTTCAAGAAAATCTTACCTAAAACCAAACACACTCTCGAACTACCTTCCGCATCTTCTTTATCCATGATGGGATTGAAAATAAACTCTTGTCCATCCTTATTTATGGTATATGTGTTGTTCTTTCCATCATGAACAACTTTCCTGCCATATTTCCATGGCCTACTTAGTAAGATGCGACATGCATTCATTGAAATTACATCACATATTTTTTCATCCTTATAGTTACCAATTTGTAAATTGACTAAACATTGTACTCTCACCATTAATTGATGCTCCTTCTGCAACTACAAAATCTTGTATGGGTTGGGGTATTTGACCTTTTTAGCTTAAATTTCTTTACCATCTCTTCAGATACAAGGTTTTCAATGTTGCCACTATCCACAATCACTTTGCAACATTTGCCACCTAACTTGCATTATGTTCTAATTTTTTTTCCTTTAGATTAGTTCAAATTCTTCTTCCTCGGATTTAACAAAATTCATCTCAACATCAATGATTCTGCATCCTCTGGATCCTCTCCATGCTTTGAGGCTTCTACTGTAACTTCATCCTTAACTTGAGCCACATGCACTTTGGCCTCCTTTCACTTACCACCACTTTGTTGGATCTTTGGGAATTCAAAATCTCTATGCCAATCTTCTCCACATTGATAACATGTACCATTGAATCCTCTACCTCTTCCTCTTCCAAAATTTCCTCATATTTTGAAAGATTTTCCTCTCTTAAAAAATATCCTCTACCTCCCATTTCTTGAATGTAGGAACTAATTTGAGATGTACTCACTTCATCTTGTTTGGTAGAATAACCTCTTCCACCACTATTTTATCCTCTACCATGTGCATTTTTGTCTCTTCCTATGTTGTTTCTCTACTGCTTTCGATTCAACTTCTCTTTGGCCTTCAAAGCACATTGATAGACCCCTTCTACATTATGCAATCTGAGAAAATTTATCTCATACTAGATTGACATACACAAACCATTCAAATAACTATAAACTTTCTCTACATAATTTTTAGTATGGCTTGCTCCTAAGCTCAATTGGTAAAACTCCTTTATGTATTTTTTGACACTAGTCTCTCTCCGCTTTAGATTCTGCAATTTTTAGAATAAGCTTATGTGATATTTTCTTGGTGAAAATCTTGCCTTTATTTTTGTTAACATTCTATCCCATGATTTTATCTTCTCTTTACCTCTTCTTTTTCTATCTCTTCAAATGATCCCACCATAGGGTGTTGGAATGTAATTTCTCCCACAATAATTTCTACCAGCTACCACCATATAACTTTTAGTTATTTCAATCGGTCATAGGGATCCATGACCTTTCAATTTTGTACATGCATACTTCACTTATATATCTTCTTTTGTACCTTCAAAAATTAAAATACTTCTCCATCTTAGAGACCCAATCCAACAATTCATCTGGATTCAAGTTACCAGTACATTGCTTAGAGCACCAATAGGAGGTTTGGTGTTTACTCCAATTATGGCCCAAATGAACCTTTCTTCTCCTTGATCGACCCCAAGTTGGTTTTATTCTTCTGCTACACCAACTTATTCATCTTCAGCATGCAAACCTCTTCACTATGTTGTTTCAATGGCTTCAAGCCTAGCTGTTATTCCCTTTAGCATTTCCATTATGATAGGATCTACACCTTTGGCCTCCCCTCTTCCTCTACCACCTCCTTTATGTTCCATTACACAAAAAATCTCTATAGTTGGAGGTCCTTTATATTTCTCCTTTTACCCACAACAAAATCTCCTTTAGAACTTTGTAGTTTTGATACCTTCAATTTAAAGCTAATTTGATACCACTTGGAGTAGTCGTGCTTGGAGATAAGCCAAAACATTGAACACAAATATAGCGCAAATAAGAGATTAAATTGACAACAACAAAGATATGATATCCTTTATTGAGGGATTAAGAATTAACAATCAATGCTAGAAATTATGTCAAAATTCAATTTTCCTCATGTTTTGGTTTGAACATCGTATCACACTTCTCTCTGCAAAGTTTCAGGCTCTTCCAATCCCTACCACAATCCTTCTTGAACACAATTATCCTCACTTGGAGTAGTCATGCTCAGGGATAAGCCCAAACACATAGCACAAAAAAGATATTCAATGCACAACAAAAAAGATATGATATCCTTTATTGAGAGATTTTAGAAAATAAATGTGAATTAACAATCAATCGTATAAATTATGTCAAAATTCAATTTTCCTCATATTTTGGTCTACACATCTGATCACACTTCTCTCTATAAATTTTCAGGCCCTTCTAATCTCTACCAGTTGTATTACCACTTTCTTTATTCCAAGTGAGTGGAATTTGAAGTCAAATTCTATTTTTATATAAATAAAATATAGTTAGTTATAATATGAGGATTAATATCCTTGGGATAAATTTGTCATTTCCATGTTTGATAATCTTACTAAAAATTTCTTATGAAGTGTATCCTACTAGAACTAGATATTTTTAGGACCACTGAAGTTCGAAGTAGCTTGAACACCTCAAAAAGAAAGTCATCTATGATAATAAATTTTTTGTTAGCCTATTACATAGTTATTCAAATAGAAGCTCCTCTAAAGTGAGAAGAAATTCATAACAATCTAAATAGAGTGACTCATCTTAGGAGGAATATCATCGAATCGTTATTGACAAGATTGAGATGAGTCAATTTTATCTAACACTTGAAATACCTTTATGTAGTGATTCATAAAGGTTTTTATATTTCTAGGAGGGTAGTAAGCATGTCATGAGTGGATCAAATTACCTTGGTTTAGGTTATCACTTATTTGATGCTCAAAGATTTGAGAAATTATTTGGATTATATATCTCTAAATTTAATCTAAGGAAGATAGGCTCTAGTTTGAGGATATTTGTCTATCGCATTGCTTGATTGACTTGACCTTGTGCTTTAAATGACTAGTTAGATTCTAGATTTAGGTGTCAAAAGGGTTTTTGTTTAGCTAAGCAAAAATACTCATAAAATCCTTAGCAAAAAAAAATTGTGGGTTCTCTTGAAGATCCTCTCCACTTTATTGTTAAACCATAATTAAAAGGTGGTGGTATGAGAAATCATAATATTCCACCACACAACCCAACTAATAACCACATGTGAATATGACTTAGGGTTCCAAACCCATGTGATAATTTGTATAAATGTTTTATGAGAAAATAGTGGCATGTTCATTATTAAAAAAGAATAGTCTTTCATATTTTTTAAGATGGTTCATCCCACACAAGTTAACAATCAATGGGATTCCAGTTAGATAAATTAAAGTTTAGATACAATTTCACTGAGCGCTTATTATGAATAAGTTGTAATACATGTTACTCATAAATTAGTACATGATCCAAATGCTTGATGGCCACATAAACCAAAGGTTTGACATGGTGAAATACCATTACTACTCTAATTTTGGTAGCCCCCAATCTTTTTTAAATTAATATCAATATTTGCACTCATCAAAAAAATTGCAATGTTTCTTCTTTATTCTTAGGTTAAACGAGTCAATTATAAAAAAGTAAATGTTGATAAGCCACACTATTAATTTTTGGGCCATTATTAGGTACAATAGCATTGATAATGCCAATACAATGTCAAGCATAATCTATATAACACAATGATTGGAATCTTCCCACATGAAATTAATGGAGGAACTTAAATGTTAGGAAATAAAATGCAAGAACCATCATTTCCTCCTCATGTGAGATAATAAAATGAGTGGAACGAGACACAATTATTTAAGTGACCCCATGATAGTGTGTTCTACTTGTGGGATGGAGCGAAAAATGAGCCCGAGGTCCCAAAAAGTATAAAAAACATTTGAATGAAGTACTTCCATCAATGTGTGCATCATCATGACCTTCAAATGAGTAGGGATTTGAACGAATGTGGGTATCTTCCAATGAAGACCTCATTATTTAATTTTTAAATGATTCACATAAAAAAAATTATTGAAGGAACCCTTCAAACGAAGGTACCATATTTGATGGAAGGTTTTTATGATGCATTCCTCCCTTTGCTTGCCTAGTTTTTACAGGTTTTTTAAAATTTTAAACAGAGGGTTGGATCATCAAATGAATTCATCTTGACATGAGATTATACAATCTATCATAGCCCTTGGCATAAGGTTTCTAAAAAATACACTAGAAGGGTATTCCTCATAAACCAATACTTGGAACAATTGTAGAGCATATCAACCTACTAATGATTACTAAACAAAAGCAAAATAATCATGGTGTAGTGTTGAATCCTTGTGAGTTGAATATCATGGGACTCCCATGAATACTTAACATAAGTGGTCAAAGATTATACTAAAAGGATGCAACATATATAGCAAGAGATCAAATTATATTTTTCATAGCATTTACATATAGACTTTGAGGTATTTATTAACAAAAAAAATATCAAGAAGGAAATTAGAAGCATTACCTTGCCAAAAATATTTAGAATAGATTTTTGAGCTTTCTTTAGTGTCATCCTTGCCATCATTTGCAACAGTAATTGTAGGCAAGAGCTAGAGTAATATTTATAATCTACCTTAAAGACATAACTAAAGACAAATTAATGTTAGAAGCCTCAATATTATCCTTCCACAAACATATTAATAGTCAAACAAGAAACTCTAAATCATACTCCAAATTATAAATTATAAATTCACACAAGCCAAACCAAAGCCCTCTTCTCTATGAAACTTGAAACGACTTGTTTATTATTACAATACAACAATATTGTATGACATATAGATGAACTAACTTGCTTCCTAGATGTTTTATAATTCTTTTCAATCTTTTTTTTTTTTAATAATCATATAGATATGTTTATCTCTAGTTTTCTTCATTTATTCTCTTCTTATTTTGATCGAGATAATTATTTTGTTGTGCAACAATTTTGACTTCTCCACTTTTTGTAATTGTTACATCTTGTCAAAAAAATCTTCTTTTATCATTTAAATATGATAATTATTAATTAATGTTATGATTAAATTGTATATATAAAAGAAAATGTTTTTTTTTTTTAATTTAAATGAAATTTAACTATAATAGAAATAGTAAATTACTTTTAAAATTCTCCCTTTTGTACTCACCTCCTAAAATATTCTTCCTTTACTATTCACACTCATTATTAGTTAATCTTCTGGTCAAATTTATATAAAAACACTTTAATAAATTATTATTATTTTTATTGAACAAAACTAAATTAAATAAATAAAGAGTAATATAAGAAAATTATTATTATTATATTAATTATGTTTAGTGCTTTGGATTCTCATTGTACATTTCATGTTCTTGGGATTCTTATGATGAAAATGATTAATCATTCATTATCACACTAAGTGTCCTTCACTAAGAATTATTATGGTTTGTTCATTAAAGTTTAAAAATGAATGGCACAGTGAATCTTCTCACAAAGAAAAATGATACAATAGTGGGGACAAATATTTAGATGTTTATAGAATTGACTTGTATTCAACTTAATATTTTGGCTTTAGTGTCGGTTAGGTTTGGAAGTTGTGAATGCTACAAATTTTTATCTAGCCTACTTCATCATTATTATGGCTTGTCTTAACTCATGTCTTTCTGTATTGATTTTTTGGGGGACTTTTTAGAGATTTATAATTTTATTTTGTCCTTAGTCTTGCTTTTTTTTATGTGTTTTAGATATTTATAAACGGTTAATGATGTGCTTTAGAATTGTTTAGCGTTGTATGTGATGGTAGGAATGTTTTCTTTTTAGTGTGTATAGTAGTTTGTTTTAAAGTAAGTAATTTCTAAGAGTTTAATGTTTTATTTTTTATCACATGTCCTTGTTCTTTAAGTAATATTTAAATATTTAGGTTAAGAAGTTACAAGAATTTTGTGATGTGATGTTTTTTTTGAAGTTAGGAATTTTTCAAAATAATTTATATTGATTGTCTTTTTTTATGTTAACAGGTCAATATGTTGTTAAATTAGTTCGATTGTTGATTTATGAAAAAAAATTAAATTAGTTTTTTCTTGTTAGATATGAAATTTCAATTATTTAAAACAAATGTCTCTTAAAGTTATAAATTAGAATTAACTCTCAAGGTTCCTCATTTTAATATGGGACTTTTTTGGAGTAAATTATCCAATCCGTAAGAGAAATTTATTTGTCACGAATCCAGATTAATTTGAAGGCAGGAATGAGCTCTGTTAGGTTTTGAGGTTGCGTATTACGTCTTGCTTGTTTCAAACCGCATTTATTGTGAGATTTTTGTGTTTATTATGGCTCCGACCAACTTCAACCCAACAGTTGATGCTGGTGTTGGAGTTGCTCCAATGGACACTGATGGCACCCCTGAGCAAACGCCCTCGCAAATTTGTTTTGAAAGTGTTTCACGAGGTATGTCCTCGCCTGATGTTGTACTTCTTGTTCAGGATTTTGACAATGCATGTGACTGGCTTGAAAAAATTACTTTGATAGGTTATTTTGTGGGTAGGATCCCTCCTGAAAGCATGCTTCGTGATTGGGTCACGAAAGCTTGGTCTCCTCATGGAGTTAGGCTTGATGGAGTCCAAAGTCTCACGAAAGGTTTTTTTTGTTTCACTTTCCTAACCCTTCCCATGTGGAGGCTATTCTCTCCCATGGTCTGTGGACTGTTAGGTCATCCCTTCTGGTTTTCCAATGTTGGTCTCACAATTTTTTTGTCTTAGATGACAAAAAATTGTGAGTTTCAGTCTGGGTTGAGATCCCTGGTCTTCCTTTGCCTTGTTGGCCTTTCATGCAAACCATTGATCAGTCTGTTGGCAAAGTTATCTTCCTCAAGCCAAACCATTTTTTTAATGCTCGCCCTCAAAAGAGGGTATGTGTTGAAGTCGACCTTTCTCGCGACCTGAAATAAACTATTGATATTCAAGTGGGAGGTAACACCTTCACCCAGAAGGTTCTTTATCTGAACCTACCCAACACTTGTTATTGGTGTCAGTCGGTGGATCATAAGATCAGGGATTGTCCCTTGGCAACTCTGAAATTAAAACCCCTTGTTAAGGAGTTTGGCTCTCGACCTATGGAGGGAGCCAAGAAGGATAAATGGACCACTGTGGTTCATAATGGTAAAACCCCTATGGTTTCGGCCCAAAACACTCTCGTCGGTTCTAGTTCTCAACCGATGATGGATCCTCCTGTACAGTATCCATCCTCCTAGGCAGCTTCTATTCCAGTTTCAAACCCTGCTCAACAGGGGAATGCACTCCTCAGGCTGTGTCTGGGATTTCTACTCCACACTCTCTATGCCGCTCTCACAGCCCTTCAAGGCGTGCTGAGATTGTAGATGGTGGTTCAAAAAAATGATGAGTTATCTCAAGTGGGGACCCATATTTTTTGCGCAATAGCTTCTCCTCTCTTAGGGATGAGGAAAATGTGCTAGTTTTGTCATGAATTACATCTCATGGAATGTTCGAGTTCTCACAGACCTCTCCATAAAATATTCTATTCGAGATGTTCATCAATGTATTGTAGGCCTGGATGTTCTTTACCTCCAAGAGGTTAAAATTATAGGTTTCATGCTCAATGCTACATGTCGTGTTATTTGGCTAGATAGCCTTGTTTTTGCTTCCCAGCATGAAGCTGGTCGAGGTGGAGTTGTTACTCTCCTTTCACCTCGGTGGCGCTCTATAGTTATTTCTCATGGGTTTGATCCCATGCAACACGCTGTCTTTCAATTGATAATCATTTCGTTGCGATCATTAATGTTTATGCTCCCAATGATTCGGTTGAAAGCATACCTATGGCAATGGATCATGGATAATCTACCACCTACTACTTGGGTCATGTGTGGGGACTTCAATATGGTTGAGGTAGATTCCGATAAGGATGTATTTTTGCCTTCCCGCTGGACAGTTGGTGAGCGGGAAGCTTGGTACTATATGCGCAATAAATTGGGTCTTTTTGACCCCATCACCAACCACCACCATCCTAGTGGGGTCTAGAACACAGTCTAATTTCAAAGTTGGCTCTGACAAAATTCTTAAAAGGCTTGATCGTGCTATGATATCTGTACAATCTTTTTTCTCTTTCTTTGAAGATCATGATCTCCCCGTCACTCCTCTTGTTGATGTGACGCTGTCAGACCACTTCCCCATAAAGTTTAGCATTGAATGACAGACAACTAGGCAGCGTCCTTCCAAAATGCAGTTTTACCTCAACACATCTCTCCTGCACCATTAGTCCATGATGGCCCACATTCAAAGAGTTTGGAATTTAGATCCAAGGCCCCCTCATCACACTGGTTGGATTGTGTGGTGGCATGACGCCATTTCTCGCTCTGCAAGGTTTTTGCATATTTATTTTAGGCAACTCGCCATCTATCGTAGGTGATCATATGATGTGACCACCAAAGCTCTATGTGCTACCACAAAAGCTTTGGCCTTAAATCCCTTTGATTCTACCCTGCAACTCCAGTTAGCCTAGCTCCGCCATTTGAAATAGGTTGCTAATAGCCACTCTGCCAGAGGAGCTCAAATCAAAGCCAGATTGCATTGGCTCAAGGTGGGCGATAGGGCTTCTAAGGAATTCTTCCTGGCTCTACATGCCTATCATACCTCTATAGGGATTAAGAAAATAAAAGAGGGACATACTATTCTCACCGAATTTCCTGACATATTGCAAGCCTTTGTCCATCAATATGAGAAGGTGTTCATAGTGCAAGGAGATTCTCTGGCCAGAACCCAATCCTTGGAATATTTCTTAGCCATTGTTCCCAAATGGCTCTCCAACTCACAACATGCCTTTTGTGATCTCTTACTGACCATTGATGATCTCAAAGAAGCCTCCTTTTCTATGGTAGATGACAAAGCCCCGGGCTGTGATGGCCTCCCTTGTAAATTCTACAAAGCTCTTTGGCCTTGTGTTGGTCCTAATCTTCATAAGGTCTATCTGGAAGCTTTTCATTCTCGCTCCTTGGGAAAAATGATTAACCAGGGAAACATCAAGTTTATCCCTAAGGCTGGAGATGTAGAGGACATTTGTAATTGGTAGTATATTACCTTGCTTAATGTCTCTTATAAGATCATTGCCAAAGCTTTGGCCCTTAAGATTCATCATCTCCTGTCGCTTATTGTCCAATCGGAACAGACTAGATTTATTAAATCCAGGTTTATTCTGGACAATATTATTGTTGTTTGGGAAGTATGGACTAGGCCATATGCTCTCAACAACGGGCAATATTTCTTAAGACTGACTTCGCTAAAGCGTATAATCGCATTGAGTGGCCTTTTATCTTGGCTATGCTCAAAGCCCTCGGCTTTGGTCCATGATTCATCTAGTTTGTTCAGATGTTATTCAGAGATGCCTCGGCTTGCATCACCATTAATGGCTAGCCATCTGAGGCTTTTGGCCTTTTCAGATCCATTCACCATGGATGTCCTCTGGCTTCTTCTTTATATGTTCTTGCATCAAAAGTGTTTGGTTACTTACTTGCTAATTATATCATTGGAGGGCGTGTTCGTGGTATCTCCCTGCCTGAGTCACCTTCCCAACTTGTCAATGGCCACTTTATAGATGATTCCTTTCTCACTCTCATTGAGGATGAAGATAATGTGCAGACCACTCTTCAGTGTCTAAACACTTTTTACTTGGCTTCTGGTTCGGCCATTCAATGGCACAAGACGCAATGTTATAGGCAATCTTTTCTTCCCGCTCTACCTTGGATCCTTCAATATGTCTGGAAGTGGCTTCAACATGGTGAAATATTGCCTTCCAAGCTTCGCCTTTGGATCTCTGGAAGGCGGTCTTAGCCAGAATCGAGAAAAAGCTTGCCTACTGGATCACCAAGCCTCTCTTTTTGGCTGGTAAATTCCAAGTTTGCTCTAAAGTGTTGGCTACCACCCATGTCTACTACTCCTCATGTTGGGATACTTCAAAGGCCTCTTACATGAAGCTGGAAAGACTTCTGTGGGCCTTTCTCTGGGCCTCTGGGTCCGACCATCATGGTTTTCACAGGGTTACTTGGGAATACTATTGTCTCCCCAAGGAGTCCAGAGGGCTCAGCCTTATTTCTACCCAGAACCAAGGGTTGGCCTTATGTGCTAAATGGGTTATCATAGCCTTATCTGGCAATGAAGCCTACAAAATTCTTCTTTGGCATTTCATTTCTTCAGGCTTTCCTTCCAAAAGGCTAGCCTAGAAGGGGATTGGCTTGCAAACCTTGCTCACCATGAAAGACCCTGTTCAGATATAGGGTTCTTTTGTGGTTAAAAATATTTGGCGTGCTTGGGAAGCTATCAAGCCTTGTCTTCAATGGGCTAGTGATGGCTTTTGGGATGACTTATCCATGAATCAGCACAACCTCTAGTTGTCACCTCTTTTTTCAGGTGCAAGGGTTACCTCTGGCCAAACTTCAGGGTGTCAGTGCTCTGCGCTTTCACAAGCGCGACATTCGAATACCTAGGGATCTTTTTTCCAGATCTTCTATGAGCCTCCGATCGTGGGGGGACCTCTAGGTCCAGTTTTTCCTATCTCGGCCAGATTGACAGACTTATGACCTGTTGGTCTCGGCCCTTCCCTCAAATTTACTTCATAGGCTTGGTATTTGGTTTGTTAGACCTTGGTAGAAAGACTAGAAGTGGTATCCTTGGACTCCTTTCACCAACTACAAATCCAAAATGGGTTATCTTTGGTTGGTTCCTCATTTTCCTATGGTTCATATTCTCAATTAGTGGAGGCACTTGCACTCTTCTCATACTTCCTGGAGATTCAAGTTTTTGGTTGTTTGGTCTGCCATCACTGAACCTAAGATTGCACACTTTGCTTGGTGTGTTCTCTTTCAAGGTTTGCCTTTGGATTCTAGACTCAAGCATTTGGGAGTTCTTGATCCTCGATGTCCTTTTTGTGGTCACCCAGAAGCTTTTATGCACATCTTTTGGTTCTATAGAAGAGCTCAACAGTATTGGAGATGGATTCATGACTTTTTTTGACCTTTTTGGCCTAAACCATTTTCCTAGCACATGGCTCTTCTGGGTGATTCGTCTAGAATCCCCTATAAGTTTTCCCAGATATGGCATGCTTTCAGAATGGAGATCCTTTACACTCTTTGGAAAGATAGAAATGCTATTGTTTTTCTCACAGTTGTTTGGATATTAATGTTTTTCTTTATGCTAAAGCTTTAATTTGTAACAATGTATTAATGCAAATTCAGGTTCAAGGTGACAAGGTGGCCTTGGAGTTGGCCCACCTTCAGGAGCTCCTCCAACACTGGGGCAATGCCCCTTGTGCAATTGATCGAGTACTGTCAGACTCTATCTCTATCAATTGTACTCCACCCCGTGGCCATTGCCCCAGTCGCAGCTCCTCTGCCCGACGGTCCCAAACCCTGCTGCCCCTCGAGTGGGAGAGATGATGCTTGGCGACACCACTCAACTTCTCCGCATCGACGTGGCTCTGCCTCAGGGTGGCCCTCTGCTGCTCCTGTGGCCTTTTCTCCTCCTGCTGTTGTTGATTCTGGGTGGCCCTTTGCCACCACCTCTGTCTTTCCTCGCCTGGCTCTAGCGATCTCGCCTCCCAGGCAAGAGGAAGGAGAAATTGAAAAAGATCCAAAAGATGGGTGGTTTGTGCCAGACCCGACTTCTGGCCCCGCTGATGTATGGGGCAAAAAGGATGATCCTGATCCTCCTCCCTCAGCTGCCACTACTTTGGCTGCTTGAGGAATTTTTTTGATGAATAGCTTGTTTTTTTTGTTTCTGGCTGCTGGCCGAGTGACTCTCGTGGGGTGATCTTGTATCCTCGGCCTTTTTTTGTGAATATGTACTTTAATATTTTTAATTAATAGAGAAGGCCTATTCATCAAAAAATGTGTGCCTCAACTCCATAGACTTGTGTGTGTGGACATAGAATTCATCTTAGACCTTAAAGAATCTATAGATATTTTGGTGGATGGTATGTGTTTAGGTAGGTCGCTTATTTCAACCTTTCCACTATTTTCTTTAGATACCAAGAACTTGAACATAAAATTAGGGATTGTTCAATTATGCCCAAATTACTTGACAAATCAATAAAGGAATCTCCAACCCCTCTTGTTCAAGAGTTTAGGTGGAAAATAATTGATGGTTAAAAAAATAATCATTGTCAAACAAGCCAAAACCAATTAACTTCCACTTAGAGTAAATACTCAAATTATTTGAAAGAGTGACATCATAGTCACAACCTATAGTGGCTCTATAGTTACAACCAATAATCCAAATCATGTTTCCTCATCAATATTAATTGACATTCCAAGCTACTATGTGATCATTAGGATATCTCTCATGTGTGCTCAATTTGTTTTGATAGATATCACCTATCTTCTTCCACATTAGCTATGTTCTATCCTCTTTAAAGACATTTAAGAGAAAGAAAGTCTACAAGAAACAATTGAATAGTTCTTTGAGCCTTATTGTCCTAATTCTTCCAATATTTATTAGGTATTCTCTCAAGCTTTCATTCTTTATACATAAAAATCTATTGATCTATCTCCTTAAGTTAACCCTCCATGTTAAGCTACCAAAGCCCATAGCTCATACCATGGAGCTTTTCTTTTTTTTTTTTTTAAATGTGCTTTCTATGTCTTCCAAAGTATGTGTAGATTTGTAATCATACTAAACAAAATGATGTCATTGTATAAATTTTTTTTAAAATACTCCAAAAAATGTACCTCCTTAAATCAAGTCCTATCTTTAATACCTAACATTGAAGGACAAGGTAAAAAAAACTGAAACAAAGCATATATGTTCAAATCAAGACTATTCCATAAAAAATTCATATACTTAGCCAATATTATAAAAGGGAGTGACATATTAAAAATATCAAATTACAAATAAAAACATAACACCTAAATTATATAAAGAAAGCCTTTTCATTAAAACCATCACCAAAGATTTCTTACATGCATGTATTAACTAATAATAATATGTTACTATTATATAATTAAAATCAATCTTCCTTTGACATCATTATATCAACATAATAGTACTTACATGAAAAGGACCCATAAAACCCACATCTAATTATATGAAATTGAGGAGAGAAAACTACAAGAATTTCCTAAAATAAATAACCATCAAAACTATGATTTTGGAAAAAATCCAATGTTTCCACAAGCAAATTATTAAATACACTCAAGATACCTCATTAAAATAATATCTCCATCTCATAAATAAGTTGAACACACATTCCCAAGTATAACACTATAAAATAGAGTAGTAACTAATGTGGACCTCTCTCATCATAAGAAGATACTCCAAACCTTTCTATGTAACTACCAAGTGATTCATTAAACATATGGTCAAATTCATTGATGATGATGACTATGTGACTCTTTCCAATTGTAACTCCCTTTATAAATGGCATTACAACCAATATTTCAAGTCATCTAGTCTCTCAACCACAACCATGGGTATCTAAAATCCTATTTCTAAAACATTGGAGACACATAGAAAATTGGTACAGGGGCACCAAGCTCCTATTGTGAAAGTGTGTTCAAATGAATTAATTTAATAGTTTTAGGTGTTTGAGTCTTTTGTTTAGAAAAATAAGGTCACAATAGACCATTATTTATGTAATATGGGTCATTTGGTCATTAGGTGTATTGTTGTGTAAAGGAATTGTCAATGTTACTCTTATGGATGCAATTTGGGTCTAGTGTTAGAGTTTAGGTGTCTTGAGTAAATAGGGTCATTGTGGGCTATTTGTAAGGTGTATATGGTCATTTAAATGTTATATGGTAAATATTATAAAATTTGTCATCAGAAAGTTGCAAAAGTGCAAACTAGGAAGGTGAAGAGTTGTAATTTCTTAAGGAAGTTCAAAAGTCAATTATGGTTTGTTTTGGGGGTTGGATAATGTATTTAAATGGCTTTCTGAATGTGGGAAAAGGCTAGCCATGAATTGTGTAAGTTGAAAACTTAATCTAATATGTTTTCCTTGCATTTTTAACTGGCAATTCGTTGTTGCAGGCAACTGTACTTGTCCATACTATACTGATATGATAAAAAATCAATTTCAATTGTTAAAGGCATGAATTAAATTTATTTGGAGTTTTTAAATAAAGTTTGGAGAATTTTAGAGGTGATTTGTTGCAGGTAGCTCTATGACCTAGTTCTGAGGGTTTCGGGATGGGAAAAATAGACATTTGAACCATTCCACTTATTGTTTCCTACTATAACTTAGTGGAATGATACCAAAGGGTTTAAACTAGGTTTTTTCATGATTATAGGATTAGGGGAGATGTTTTGAAGGTTTTGGGGCAATGCCCTAATGTTAATTTGGTATCTTTCAAGTGAATTTAGGGGTATACAATTGGAGTTTGAAAAAAAGGTTGATGTGGAAGCTGATATGAAGGATCCTAGAGCATGTGCAGACCCATTGAAGGGTGTTTGAAGAGTTACTTTGGTTAGGTATAGCCTAGAGTATTGAATTCCATTAAAACCCCATGAAATTGGCCTAAAAGGAGGGTTTTATGATTAGGGTATTAAAAGGAGTCTTCCCTGGTCAAAACTTAGTAAATCCATCTATTTGAGGTCTTCCTAGGATGGCTGAGTTGGTTTTGTGAGAATTTTGGTTGATTGGAGATAGGTTCCTTTGTAAAAGTGACCTAATTGACCCCTAGTGCAGCAAGAATACCTCAAATTTGATTGGCATGTTCTGAAACACCTCATAGTAATTTTGAGATATTATTTACAACTCCTGAAAGGGTATCTAAAACTATTCTCTATTTTTGGAGGAAGGGCCAGAACAAGAATAACTTTTCACCAGTCCTAAAAAGGAAGGGTAGTAGAAACTAGGAGAAACATGGGGTATAGCTAGTAGAAGGTGTCTCCAAACTCCTTGGGTGACCAAATCAGGTTGAACACTCCTTGAATACATGGTATAATCCTTTGACAAGAATTTATACTAGTTGGGAGTCCATTTTAGCATATGGTGCCCCTAGAAGGCTTAATTATTCACTCATCATGATTGCACTTTTGGGTGAGAAGTGTTTAAGCCTAGTTGGGATATTTTGATTGTTTGGAGGTGGTATAGAAGGTTTTCTTAAGCCTTAGGAGATCATTATTGGCAATTTCTCAAGAATTGGAAGCCATGGAACTTAAGATGCATGATGTTGTCTATGCACAAGGACACCTAGATTGTTAGGTGAGTTTGGAGAAAGATCTCCCTAATTGATTGTTTGTTGTGGTAAGTTGGAAGCTGACTTGTAGATCATTGGAAAGAATTCCCCCACCTCTACATCAAAAATGAATAAGACTATAAGATTAATATCACCTAATCCTAACACGTGGAAATTTTAGAAATGTTGGTACAATTTTTCTAGTCATTGATGTATGAGGAAATTTACCATATAGTAGTTCTCTTTTCCTCAAATTGAGAACCAATAATTAAGAAAAATGGGATGGTTTGATAGCTAGAATAGTAACAATTTTTTAAAGTATGCATAATTAATTATGGAAGGAGAATCCTTGAATGTGATCAATGCATTAAAGAAATGATTATGCCCTAATTGGTGTCTCAAGAATAATATAGAAGGACCATTAGATCTAGCATCTAATTTTTATAAATTTAGATACCATCACTATAGGTGTAAAGCTCATTCTACAATAAAATTATAAGATAATTGTTGGAAAGAGACACTGTTCTGATAAAGATTGATACATGAGAGATGTTTTGGGGTTGTTATTGATGGTAAATCAGTTCAAAAATCATATATGGTATATGCATATTTGATTTATCGAAAGGCATAATTCTGGAAGGTGGAATATAGTATCCGACAGAGTATGAGTATAGTATGTAGATCTTGATTTTGGTTGCATAAATTTCATTGTGGTGATACAGATAGATGATTCAAGGTTCGAGGCAGTTTACTTTGTAATCCTAAGTACCCGGTGTTGATTCATGAGCAAGATTGAAGGTCTGGTATCCAATAATTCAAGAAGAATAGAGTTATTTTGGTGTAACGTGTGATGTAGAATCCTTGGGGTGATTTTGGTGGTTGTTGTTGAGTTTGAGGTGATTGGGATAACATGTGTGAAGCTTGTTATTATTTTGTTTGGTTCTGCATATGGTTTTGTGGATGAATTGAGCTGACTTGATGGTGCACATTTCAAGTTGCATGTTATGCAGCTTTTGGAAGGCGACATGGTAATTGATATATTTTGGCTATGTGGATATATAAAAACTATTCATTTGAATATTTTATGATATGGTCTGAGTGTACAAAGATTGTATGTGTGATTATGCAAAGATTGTGAGCTTGATTGCAAATTTGGTGCTTCGGTATATGACAGTGCAACAGAATAGAGTAGATAAACAAAACAGTTGTAGAAGTCAATTTGAGCCTAACGAGAACTACAATTCAAAATATTTAAATGCTATTATTCAGTTCAGTCATACTTGTAATTAATTATAATCATTTGTAAGGTAGTGATCCTTCCTCTAGGTTTTAGCCCTCTTTTGTATTTGAGTAGTGAGCTCTAGTCAGTGTGCCTGAATGCAAGTATATGAGAAAGTATATGAATATTATCATACTCCTAATCAAAGTATAATAATATTGTGGGTTCAAATCCCTCCAGGATTTTTCCCTTTCTGGGTTTCCACGTAAAAATTATGGTGCTATGGTATTGTGGTTGATTGGTTTATGTTTCTGCACTTTACTTTCACTCTTATGCATCTGGTGGTTTAAGAATCAGTTAAATAAATTTGTGAATTACAGAACACTGATTCATCCCCCCTCTCAATGTTCATTGATTCCAACAATTGTATTAGAGCTTATTTCCTTGGAAGAAGCCTAACAGCTTGAGAAAGATCCAGAAGATAGAATCAATGGACTTTGGTTTGCAAAAGCAACTTATTGTGGTACTTGAAGATCTTGATGCAACAATGAAAGAAAAAGTAGCCTGGGGAGAAGTTTGGATGTTGCTAAGAATTTCATTGAATCTTTGAAAGAAAAAGTGAATATATCCAAAGAGAACAGAAAGGAAATGATGGATAAATTGAAGGAGAAAAAAATTCAAAGTATTGACAATCAAGCCCTACAAGACAAGACAGATGAATGTGAGAAGCTTGCTAGAGATAATGCAGCCTTGAAGATTGAGATGCAATCTATTGTGATGAAGCTGACAAAGGAGATTGAAGATAGGAAGAAGAATGAAGAAAATATGACTCGGTTATTAAATGATAGATCCGATGAATATTGTAGATTGAACTATGAGAATAATCAGTTGAAACTTGAATTGGTGCAATCAAAGAATGATGGACAAGAACTTGAAAGGCATATCATAATTCTAAGAGATGAACTTTCCACTACTAATGAGTACAAAGAAAAATTCAAAGCTAGCTCAACTAGGCTAGATGAGATGCTAGAAATTTAGAGAAATAGAAAAGACATGCAACGACTTGGCTATGAGAAAGGAGAATCCTCCGGTTCTGGACAAAGCAATCATCAGAAGAACAAGAGACCTCAGGTAAGAGAGCCTAATGCTTATAAATTAAATGTTAAATATTTTGCTTACAATAAAATTGGTCATATGGAAAGTCAATGCAGAAATAAGATGATGAATAATGTGATGAATTATGGTTCTACCTTTACCAGTCAATGTTTCATATGCAACAACTTTGGTCATAAGCCAAACATGTGCAAAACAGTGATGAGTAATTTCTGAAATAAGAGATGCTATGCTTGTAGAATGTTTGGACACATTTCTAACTAATGCAGGATGAGACCAAATCAAATGAACTTCAAGACTATGAAGGGAAATGTTGTTTTCCATGCATGCAACAAATTCGGTCACATTGTAAAATATTGCAAAAGCAAGAATGTGAGCAAGAATGCCCCAATGAACAAAAACAAATCTAATAAAAAGGGAAAAGAAAAAGGTTGAGGAATTTAGAGAGCAACATAAGAAGATGTGGGTTAAGAAGGAAGATTCAAATGCATAGAATAGCTCCACACCCAATTTTGGTGTTGGAACCTCATCTGGTAACTAAGGCATTTTGGGCTTTGGGGGGAAGCTTTTCAAGTAGATCCTTAGAAACCCCTTTTGGAGATCTGTAATTGGCTGTGGAAGGTTGTAGATGATTGAGATCAGTTGAACAATTTATATTCGGAAGATTTCATGCCTATCTGAGAATTCAATGATAAATTTTTGAGAAGCAAGGTATCTGGGAAGCCCTTAGAGTTGTGCATTTATTACAACTTAAATTTAGGTTTTCAAAAGGATAAAAAGGTATTCTAACATTCACTCTTTATATTGCAAACAAAGATAAAGAGTAGAAGAGTGAGGTGAAAGAGATTAAGCAACAAAAATAGAGCTTGAAGCGATCCGATAGTGATTCTTAGCATCTGGTTGAAATTGAAAAGGTATTTATTCATGTTCAAGTTGTTTTTCATATCCTATTCTCGAAATGAAATCATCTGGTGTAGCAACTCTATTGGTGGTAGAGATCATAGATAGGGAAAGGCCAGTATTTAAGAGACACCCATTCAAATCAGTAAAAGATGATCTGAATGGAGCATTTTCCTCTATATCGTATGGAGTGTTGCATAATGGGGATATTAGGGCATGCATTCACTGCAATATCGAAGAGCTTGGGAATGTAGACATGCTATCATTATACACTAAGCATAAGATGGATGAGATAGGAAATCTAAAGCCCGATTTCAAATAATTGCAAGACAATGGTTTTACCCAGTTTGTTCACTTTCCAGTTTTTGATGAACCCGAATGGGTTAGGTATGTCTTGAGCCAAATCCATGATCAATTTATATGGCTAGATAGACCTAATAAGATCACAAAGCAAGACATTCAAGTGATAACCTGTTTAAATGCAATTGGTGAGATCCTCAGTCTGAGACATGTCAAGAACACAATAGTAACAGAGGTTACTGGATCCCAACATGATAATCGGTCGATGACAATAAGTGATATAGTTGAACATGATGTGAGATTTTCTTCAATGGTGACAGGATATAAGGTGTACTAGTCTAGAAGACAAAATTCAATATCTGATACTACAATATATACAGCCTATTAGATACTCAAGGAGGACAAGAAATATGATTTATGTGGAGTACTTCTTAGTGAGCTCTTCAGCAACCTGAAGAAAATTAAGCAAGATAAGAAACATGTTTTCAAGTTTGGTTCTTTGATTGTCTGTTTGGCACTTTAGTTTTTGAATGAAATCCCCAGTGTAGGAAAAGTAAAGTGGGCCTATGATAAACCGTTGGCAGTTCAAATTAAAAAATGTTTGCAAGGATTGGGTGATGTAGTACAACAAAAATCTTCTTTGTGGGGTTACTTCAAATAATTTTAGGCAATGATGCAAAGCAGAGAAAGGATTCCAAAGGAAATTGTTGAAAAATATGAGGATATCATATATTTTATGGTAGCTAAAGATCAATGTCATATGGAGGTAGTTAAACCAAGAATAGTTTGGATCATGCCCATGGGGTATGAAGTGGATGGAAACACACTTGACGCATATGCTCAACACCTATTGAGTAAACCGGTAGATGATAAGGAGAAAAGCTTAGACCTGCATAATAAATTCACTGAGCCCAAAAGAAAGAGGAAAGTTAGAAAAGAAAGAGAAAAGCTTGCAACACAAATGTGAATAACCAAGGAATTTGTACAAAGGGTGAGAGAGAAGAACATACTAAAAGAGGAGGACACGATAAAGCCTAAGAAGACAAAACTAGTCTCTACTCCTCCCAAGCAAACCAAGTCAGCACCTACCTCTGGTGCTCAGAAGCATGTTCCTCAACCCAAGCCACAATCTAAGTCAACTGGTGAAACTGAGAAGAGGAAGAAGGATAATCCTAAAAGGGAATATATTGTGGCCATTGCTGAAGATGGAGAGACAGATTCTGATGAAGCAGTAAGAAAGATGAAGAAGACTGCAACCTCTACTAGGGTAGTGAAGAAGACTCAATTTGGTGGAGCTTAGTTGACCAATAATCCAAGAACTGAAGCTAAACCATCTGGTACACCTAGATCTGACAGGAAGCATAAGTCTGAGCTTGATGAAGCTTTGAAGTCCGTAAAATTAGAAGGTACTTACATCATTGTTCCCCCAATGTCATTAAGTGAAGTAATCGATGAAGTGCTAGAGGAAGGTAACTTGAAGAATGTACCCGTATATTATGAGAATTGTGATAATAATGACCAAAGAGCATTAGAGGAGGACATTGTACAGTATATGAATGTCTATAGAAAAGCCTTGACATAGTTGCCATCTATGATTTCAAAGTGATTGTATGATATTTTGGATGTCGAGAGACGTACAACTAGCTTATAGGATGAAATAATAAGAGTATGTGTTAGTCAATTTATGTTTTGTCATTTCTAAAGCTAAAGTTGATAGATTACTAAATATTGCAAACTACAGATTCCGAAGTAAAAAGAGAGTTAATGAGATTATGCTTAGGAAGATACATGAAGTTGTTAAAGGGACCAAAACAATTTTGAAACAATTCTTGCAAGAGCACAAATATGAAGTAAATATGTTGCATGATGACACTTCCATTCTAGAAGTACAGACATAGGTTCAAGATCAGCTAACTAAGGAAGCCATTCCAAAAGACTAGACTAATGGGCAAGCAACAGATGATGTTGATGATCAAAATGTTGCAGTCTCCAGTGAAGCTGAAAAAGATCCTCCAGTGGTAGAGGTTGGTTCTAAGAAGACAGTTGAGGAGAAAGTTGATGAGGGAAAGGGAGAGGTTGATGCTGAGAACGGTGAAGATGTTGTAAATGTAGAAGTGATAGAGAAGGAGAAAGGAGAAGAGAAGGATGATCAGGCTCTGGTGATAGTGGCAAGAGACATCATAGCAGACAAAGGAAAACAAATTGTCACTAACTCAGATGATTTTACTCAAGGACCAATAGATCTAAGCTCATTATCTCCCATCCAAGCATTAAAGTTAGCAACTCTTGCACAAGCAAAAGCTAGTGAGGACTTACTCAAGTCTCACACCGTAGATAAAGAGTTGATAACTTTGGCCATGAATGTATTGAAGAAAATTTTACCATTTAAGCCAGTTTTAGGTGATACTCTCTTCGGTAAGCTTAGAAGCATGCTTAATGCAACAGATTCTCATTTTGTCTCTTTGGAGAGAGTGGAAGATGTTAAAGTTTTGAATCAATTTAATACTATGAGAATGAGGATAGTTTTGAAGATGATTGAGTATTTTCAATCTTCCTTCAAGCTTTGGAGCAGCAATAGAGACAAGATTTCAAGAATTGAAGAAGAGATCAACATTTTACTGCATGAGACCCTAATTCCATGTGGAGGCAAACAAAACTTCACAAGGAGGTATAAGCTTTTTAATTTCATTCAATTCAACATCCCCTCAAAGAAGAGGATTTCTACTTTCAGTCATTTTATTTACATTATTTCAACCACATGGTTAATTCCAAAATTAGTGTTTGATCTGAAGACAAACCCCTATTTCCAACACATTTCCTTTCTTTCTACGTGCAGAAAACATGTGTGCAATTGTACTTCTGGAATTAAACTTTATTCATAGAGATGGAAAAACCCTTTTCGACACATAGAAAGTTTGCAGGACCGATCAGAGGGTGTCGATGTTCGGACACACAGTCCCCACAACTTTTGCTGGATTTCGCAGTGCAGCTCCGAATCATCTCAAACTTCTCAAATCCAGGTGCACAACCGAATCCCAAATTCGTATCTCATTGTTTTTGCATACTTTGTCTTCATTTCTAGCATTTAATCCTAATTCAATTAATCAACTTACAAAAGAGGGTTAATTACATTCCAATCTACTTAGTATTCAATCCTTGCATCCTTTGGGTTGGATCTAGTAGATTCATCCCCCTCTTTTGAATGTAAAGTTTCCAAGTGAAAATTGAACCTTAGCTAAGTTCCCACCTTTCTTCCACTTCAAGAATTGGCTAAAGTTCCTAATTTTCCACCTTAGATTTTGGTGAGCCCGACATGTCTTATGCTTGCTTCTGATTTTTGTTTTCAAATTTGAGTGCATGCAATTTAAAATTCAAATTTTCAACTACAAGCTTAATTTCTTTGCAATTTTAAAAAGTTTAGAGGTTAAATTCACCAAAAACCTAATTTTTAGATTCAAAATTGAGCTTGTCATTAGTCTAGCTTGGATTGATTGTTTCAGATATGAGAGCTCTTCATTTTTACAAGTTTTCATTTCAACTTTCAATTTTTAAAATTTTTTAAATTAAGTGGTTGAATCACAAAACCCTAATTTTTAATTTTAAAATTGACCTTGTGGATTGTGTAGATCTTGAATTTGGTCTTTGCTTCAATTTCAAAAATTTGTTTCCCTCCTTGCAACATGTAAATTTCAAATTTAAATTTTTAAAATTAAGCAATTTATGCAACAAACCCTAATTTTTAAAAGTAAATTAATCTTGCTCAATTTCAAATGTTCCTTTAAGAATTTAATTGGCTCAATTAAATCTAAAGCTTCTCATTGTCCTTTTAAATATCATAAAAAGTGGGCCCTTAAGTGTGTCTTTTTTGTTGTCCTTTCAATTAATCCTTTTATCAAACATTTTAAGTGTGCCCTATTTTGACCTTCAAGGATTAATTTTGCATATCTCAACATCTCCAATTTCCATATCCTTTTGGAACTCACATAAAAATCACAATATCTTGCTTCCCCGAAAATTTACAAAAAAGTTGGTTGGACCAAGTCACTACCTACTTGGTCCTGACTTTTTTCTGCTCAAATTTTGAGAGCTTGTTTTGACTATATTTTACTACACAATTCCAAATATTTGTGAAATTTTATTGATTTTAGGTCACCCTAAGGTCGAAAACAAATCTGACTTTCAACATTCCCATTATCAATTTGAATTTTAAAATTAAGTGGTTCACTACACATACCCTAATTTTTACAATTAAATTGATTTCTTCAATATTTCAACATTCCAGATCTCAAAATTTTAATTAAGAGGTAAAACTTGGACAACCCTAATTTTAATTTTGATTTTCTTTCCTTTCAAACTTTTAAAAATCAAGAGGTTATTTAAGCAAAGCCCTAATTTCAAATTTCAAACTCCAAGAAGAATTCTTTCCATTTTCTTTTCTCTAGTGCGTGATTTTTACTACTATTAGTCCTACCTATAGTATGTCTATTAGACAAAGTTATAGAATTAAGGCTGCCCAAGGTTTAATTACTGAGAAAATGGAGCCTAATTTGGCTAGCTTTTTCAATGAGGATATTGCTGCTTCTTCCCATCCTTCAGATATTCCTATTTATCCTCTTGATAATTCTCAATATGAGGAGGAATCACTAACTAGAGTATCCATTGATCAATTGGCAAAGATGGACAATCAATTTGATAATCTTCAACAATGGATGAGTCAAGAATAACTGGAAAGTGAAGCTCTCCCATTGATTGAAGGGTTAAAAAGAATGATTCAAAGTGATAAACATGGTGTTGATATCTTGCATGTTATTTCTCATATTATTGATTCTAATATCATGCCTATGAAGATTTGTGCTAGAAACCTAGGCTATACACAACCTCCTAGTCAAGTTAATCATTCTATTCCTTTGACAACTTCCATGGCTAATGTTTCTACCTTCACATCAAACATCATGGCTACTTCTACACAAAATGTCATACCTACAAATGTTAGTCATGGGGGAAATACCTCTTCTTTCATTTTTCCTACCATGAGTGTTCCCCTTGTTACCCAATCACATTCACCACCTATAAATGTTAGTCAAGAGGACAACTCCTTTAATCACAATTCTTTCATTCCTCCCATGATTCTTCCATGTGCTACCCAATCTTCTCTATTACCCACTTATCATAGTGTTCCACCTCCTTATTCTCAATCTCTTCCTTCATTCAATAATATTACTCCACCCTCCCACTGCAACATGTCTCATTTCAATCCTTCCATGGAAGCTACAATCAATAGTCTTGCCCAAACAATATCTTCCTTACAACAACAAATAGCTTCTATGAATCAATCCAAGTATAATGCGCCCACATTTGATGTAGAGAGACCATTATCCAAAGACATTGTTAGAGTAGCCCCCCCCCCCCCAAACATGTAGAAGTTACTCAATTGGAACTTTATAATGGAAAAAGTGATCCCTTAATTCATGTTAAAACATTCCAAACTTTGTGTAGTGACTTTGCTCATGATCAAAGGTTGTTAGAATTTTTTTTTACTAGAACATTAAGGGATAGAGCTTTGCAATGGTATTGTTCTTATCCTCCTTATTCCATTACTTCTTTTCAACAACTGGCTAATGCTTTTATTCAACAATTTCACAATAACATTGGTCCTAAAGTTACTTTGACTGATTTAATGCATTGTAAACAAGGTGTTAAAGAAAAAGTGACTGATTTTATTGGTAGATCAAGACATTCCAAATATTTTCATTGCTAATTTACAAAAATAAATTAGGGATAAACTTATTTTAACTGATTTTACTTCCTTTCCATAGTTGTGTGCAGTACTTCACAATTATCAACTGACTATGAGTCAATTAGAACAATCATCTCCTTCCATGGCTCTGAGTGATAAGGGTGCTAGTGCTCAACAACCATTTGTGAAGTTCAAACCAAACAAAGGATTCATCAAATTCAATGACAACATCAACAAAAGTCAACTTGTAGGTGCTACAAGTGTGCCTCCTTTGTCTAAATTCTTTAAAAGAGAAAGAGTTTACTCCTTTGAATGAAACTTTGCATAGAATTAAGTCTTAGTTAATACAAAAGAATGTGTTAAAACTTCCCCAAATCAAACCAATCAGTCCATATAAAATAACTTCCCCTTACTTTGATGCTAAATCTTTTTGTCAATACCATCGTCATCCTGGTCATGATACTGAAAAATGTTTTCCATTGAGAAGTAAGATTCAAGAATTGATTGATAACAATACTATATATGTGGCAGGTGTGAATGATAAAGGAAACAAATCTATAGCTCCTCCTAATTAAAACATTCAAATTTTCAATGATCATTTACCATCCCATTCCACTAATGTAATTGAAACTTATCATCTTGCTTTCTCTCCCAATGATGTTGGCCTTGAATCTAATATTGTGGTGAACCTTGTAGATCAACAAGAACCTCATAAGGATTTCAGCATAATGTTTTATCCTAGTGAGACCATTAAGGCACCCGATGGCCCATTATACATAAGCGAAAAAGTCAAAGGTGTACCCACTAGAGGAGTTCTTATTGATCCTTCTTGCATGGTTAATGTGATAACTAAAGAATTTCTTATACTTTTAAATTGCATCAAGTGATATATGATGACACTGATGTGATAGTTAAAGTCTTTGATGGCTTCTCTTGTCCTACTATTGATTCTATAACACTTCCTATTGATGTTGGCACTAAATGCTTAGATGTTAAAATTTCTATCATTCCTACATCTGATCAATTTTATGTGAAGTTGGGACATCCTTTGCTCTCTTCCATGAAAGAAATCACTTCTACTATTCACCAATGTTTTTAATTTCATCATAAAGATAAAATCATAACTGTTAATCATAGCCTATTTCAACCTACACTAAGGCTTGGAGATGTTTGTCTTGATTATTTTTGGTCAGAACAATTCAAGCCTCTTGAACCTAGAAGTGATGCTCTATTTAGATCATATCAAAACTGGAAAAATGAAATGATTTTATCCTTGAGTAAACCTAGAAATCCAACACTTAGCATTCCTCTTGATGATCATATCCCCCTTATTGAGGATAATATTATTCTTCCTCCTAAGGAAAGAAATAATCTTCTTCCCAAAGAAGCACCTATTCCTTCTCCTAAAGAGAAGAGTATCCTTTCACCCAAGAAAAGAGATATTCCTCTTCCTAAAGAAGAATCCATTCCTATCTTCAGACATGTAGTGCCATGGTTAAAACACTTCATTGGTGAAGTGGCCACCATGGTTCAAATCCCTACTGGGCATTTTTTCTTGCAAGGACTTGTGCGTTCGCTGGACCGTTGTCCTCGTAGATTTGAACAAGTGAAGTATGGAGATGAGGTCCCCTAGTTGTGGCCTCACTGGTTCATAGCTCCAAGTCAAAAGTGTTAACCCCTTATTTAAAAAAAAAGAAGAAGAATCCATTCCTTCTCCTATGGATGAGTTTCCTCTTCCTCCTAAAAAATAAACTATCCCTCCTCCTCATAATGGACTTGGTCTCCTTCCTACACCTCCCATTCCACCTTTGTATGGTTTGGTTTGTCCTCCTTCATCTTATAGAGAGAAATGACTAGCATCTCCTATTGTCCAACCTAAAAAACCTCAACCCACTCATCCTTCCATAAAAGAAGAGACAAATCATATACCTAATGAACCTAACCATCCTCAACCTTCAGCCAAGACTAGATGAAACCATTTTGTGAGAGAATGTCAATGAAGACATTGTACTAGAGCTCATAAGGTTGCTTCCCAAACCATTTCTTCTCCCAAAACACCAATTGTTGACATGATTCTATTTTCTCTTAAACAAGATATTCAACCTAATGTTGGAATCAATGAACACTGAAAGGTGGGGGTGAATCAGTGTTCCTGCAAAATTTAAACTTGTCATTGTGATTCTTCAACCACTAGATGCATAGGAAAGAAGGTAAAGTGCAAAAACACAAAACAAATAGCCATGCAAACATAACACCAATGTTTTTATGTGGAAACCCAAAAGGGAAAAAACATGGTGGGATTTGAACCCACAATATTATTCCACTATGGCTAGTAGAAAAATAATATTACGGAAGGGGAATGCACTTGCATTTAGGCACACTGCCTAGAGCTCACTACTTAATTACAAAAATAGGGCTACAACACCGAAAGAAGACTTAATACCTTACAGATGATTACAAAAGGATTACACTGAATGATGAACTAGAAAATAGCATCTAACTATGCCACAAATCAGTTCCAATTAGGCTCAAAGAGACCTATTGTGACTGATGTAATGATCTGCTATGTTCTGCTTTGCAACTACTCAACGAATCATCAAAAATCAAGATGTTCATGTGAAACTATGCTCAATCTCTCCTAAAAGTATTGCATACACATTACCACACCAAAATGCATTAACCCAATTGATCTTCTATATCTGCACCAACAAAAATGATCTTCCACAAGTTGACTTCACCAAATATTAAAAATGAAATGTGTAGTTGCAAGTTAGCTTAGATATTTTACCAAACTATATTTTGGACCTAAAATACATGATCACGCACTTCCTATAGGTCTTATCAACCATATTGAACATATCACTAATCACTGAAATTAACTCTAAGAATCTGGTCACACGTTATACCACCAAACATGATGCATACTCTATTTTGTTGCTCTACCGAATAACGAACCTTTGATCAAGCATAGGAATCAACACCAAAGGGTGAATTATCATGATAATATGCTTCATATATCCAACCAACTAATCACCGATCACCAAAACTAAAACCTACTTCATCGAAAATGAGAATGGTCACCAAACTGTATACCAAACTACAATGATAGTCTTAATCCAGGAATACTTTATCCAAGACATTCGGTTAGCCAAAACTTCATATCGGATCAAATTAGTAGGCTGAGTTGCCATCAATGACAACTCCTAAGAATATGTAAGCACTAGGAAACACCAATCTTCACCAGAGCATCACCTGAACATCAAATGCCAACACCTAATTCTCTAAGACGTAAAATGCTTAAGACAAATGATGGTTCAAGTTCTATTCCTATTAGAGCTCTTATTCTTATTAATCTTGATGAAGAAATAGGTGAAAATGTTGATCCTAATATTTCTGATGATTAATTTGAATATGTTGACATTGACAATGACTTATTTGGAAAAAATTCTAAAGCATTAATCCTAGCTCCTAGTAACGAACAAAGCGACTTATCATTGGAGCATGGTCCTTGTTTGGAACTTGTGATAGCTCCATATACCATGCTTGATGTGGCTCCTCTTGTGTTTCATCCACCTTCCCAAAATAATGACGTGCTTGATTAGATTCATTAGCACTATTAATGACATTCTTGATTAGCTTCATTAGGACTATAGACTCTCTCTCTCTCTCTCTCTTGCTTGTTTGATTCTTCTATTTGGTCTACCTATTTTTCTATTTGTTGTCCCTAGTGTTGTCTACTTTAGGATGATGCAAAGTGTTGAGATCTCTTTTGGTCTCTCTCATGTTGACTCAAAAGACACATACATTCCCTTCTTCCATGGTGGTTTCCTTTCTTTGGGAGATGAGGATGATTCTATCCATATATATATGTATATACATGATATACATGAGTTATCATAAAAAGCATACTGACTCCAAAGTTAGGTGAAACCACCTCATGTTTTGTGTTTTGTGTTCATTATCCTTTAATTTATCATCTGTTGGGGGATTAATTATTGCATTAGCATGCTTGTCTTTTTTGGGTGTATCCTATCTTAAAGCAATTGATACCTATAAGGCATACACAATTTCTTTAACATGGGGGCATCCACTCCACTCATGATTCTCTCTCTTGATACTTAAAAGTTACTTAGCTAACTTTGTCTTTGCTTTATGATTTTTAGTATCTTCTTTTCATGACTCATAGTAAGAGAACCTTATTAGTTGCAGTCATGGTTCTCTCATTTTCTCATGATCTTCCCTTTTACCTTATCATTAAAGTCGTAAGATCCTCAAGTCCACTGGAGGCTTGGTGAATCTTTCCTCTTTGATGTGGTGAAAGTCTTTCAATCTAAATTTCTTGTACTTTACCAACGCTATTTGCGTAGGCTCATACTCCCGCTAAAGTGGGGGCTAAATGTAAGGTCCTAAAATTGCACCCCTTGTAATTTTGGCCTGCATTCAAGTCTTCGCCTTAGTGTTTGTGCCCCTCGGCCTGATCGGAGACCTAAATATTCTCATACAAGTCAAACCTGCATTTTTCTCAACCCTGCATCTCAAAGACACCTTGATCCTACCCCAAAATAGGGTAGGCTCAGGGCATGGCACACTGGGACCCCCTATTTGGGACCTATTTTGGGGTCTCTCCCTTTTGCTCATCTCAAATTAGAGCATGAAAATCCCCCCTATATCGGCCTAAGTAAGAAAATTAGTCAATTAAACCCACTGGCAAGTATATAAGAGGGACTTCCCCTCTCATTTGACAACAAGAATTTTGGCTATCCATAATCATTATCAAGCATATGAGCATTCAAGAGATCAAGCATTCAACCATTCAAGAGCAATTGAGCATTTTCAGTCTTCCTTCAAGCTTTGGAGTAGCAACAGAGATAAGATTTCAAGCATTGAAGAAGAGATCAACATTCTACTTCATGAGACCATAATTCCATGTGGAGGTAAACAAAACTTCAAAAGGAGGTATAAGAATTTCAATTTCATTCAATTCAAAATCCCCTCAAAGAGGAGGATTTCTACTTTCAGTCATTTCATTTACATTATTTCAACCACTTAGTTAATTCCAAAACTGAAGTTTGATATGAAGACAAACCCCTATTCCCAACACATTTCCCTTTCTTTCTGTGCACAGGAAATAGGTGTGCAGTTGTACTTCTGGAATTAAGCTTTATTTGCAGAGATGGAAAAACCCTTTTTGATGTGCAAAAGTTTCAGAGGACCGATAGGAGGGCACCGATGTCTAGACACACAGTCCCTGCAACTTTTGTTGGATTTTGCAGAGCAACTCCAAATCATCTCAAGCTTTTCAGATCTAGGTGCCTGACTGAATCCCGAATATGTAGCTCATTGTTTTCACATACTTTGTCTTCATTTCCAGCATTTAATCCTAATTCAATTAATCAACTTACAAAAGAGGGTAGTTAAATTCCAATCTACTTAGTATTCAATCCTTTCATCCTTTGGGATTGGATCTAGTAGATTCATCCTCCTCTTTTGAATGTAAAGTTTCCAAGTGAAAATTGAACCTTAGTTAAGTTCCCACCTTTCTTCCACATGGAGAATTGGCTAAGGTTCCCAATTTTCCACTTTACACTTTGTAATCCTAAGTATCTGATGTTGATTCATGAGCGAGATTGAAGGTTCGATATCCGGTAATTCAGGAAGAACAGAGCTATTTTGGTGTAACGTATGATGTGGAATCCTTGGGGTTATTTCGGTGGTTATTATTGAGTTTGAGTTTATTTAGCTAACATGTGTGAAGCTTGTTACCATTTTGTTTAGGTCCACTTTTTTATTTTGTGCACAAATTGAGCCAACTTGTTGGTGCATGTTTCATGTTGTGTGTTGTGCAATTTTTGAAAGCTGACATGGTAATTGATCTATTTTGGTAGTGCAGATATATAAGAACTATTCATTTGAAAATTTTGTGATATGGTGTGAGTGTACGAACATTCTATGTGCGATTGTGCGAAGATTGTGAGTGTGATTGTAGATTTGGTGCTCTGGTATATGACAGTGCAGCCGAATAGAATAGATAAGTAGAATAGTTACAGAAGTCAAATTGAGCCTAACTGGAACTGTAATTTGGCATATGTAGGTGCTATTATTTAGTTTAGTTATACTTTTAATAAATTGTAATCATTTGTAAGGCAATGAGCCTTCCTCGAGGTTATAGCCCTCTTTTGTATTTGAGCAGTGATCTCTAGGTAGTGTGCCTGAATGCAAGTGCATTCCCCTTTTGTAATATTATCATACTCCCGATTAAAGTATAATAATATTGTGGGTTCAAACCCCACTGTGGTTTTTCCCTTTCCAGGTTTCCACGTAAAAATTCTGGTGTTATGGTATTGTGGTTGATTGATTTATGTTTCCGCACTTTACTTTCATTCTTATGCATCCGGTGGTTTAAGAATCGGTTAAATAAATTTGTGAATTGCAAAACACTGATTCACCCCCCCTTTCAATGTTCATTGATTCCAACAATAATAATAGTTTTGATTACAATCTCATCGATATGCTTTACAATCATGTGTTGTTTGTCATGAGAAGGGTTAGAAACTCAATTTCATTTTCAAATCCTCTTGAATTTTGATCTATACCCATTTTTAGGAACTTGAGGTCTTTGGGTTTCATTGAGATGTATTTATTATATTTTTTATTACCATTTTGATCAAACAAGATAATTTACCATTTCTTCTAATTTTATTTTAAGGTCTAGGGATCTCTTATGATGTAGCATGAAAAAATATTTATTTTTTGAAAGGTTTTGTATTGATTTATATATGGTGGCTTTTGGTAGGGTGGTGTTGTGCATGGTGTCTATAGATTCTTGGTTGGAAAGACATGGTGGCATGAATTCGAAAGAGATTTATTATCATTTGAGAGGTCTACACCATAAAATAATATATAATTTAGAAAAAAAATTATATAGATTTTTGAAACAAAAATGTAAATAAATTTAGTTATTTAATAGTTCTGTTTAATTCATATATAATATAAATAAACTTATATATTTCTATAACTAAAATAAAGAAATGTCAAACATGGGGGCCTCACTTAATGAACCTGGCTTATAGCATGTGGGTTCATGGCATACTAAAGAATCCCCCTATTTTCAAAAAATATTGCCCTGAACTCCTTTTTTGTCACCCTCTTCCAATACACAACTCAAATTAAAAGCCCCCCTATTTTTTCATATAGCCTAAATTAAAAACACCTCTATTTTCACCGACAGGCAATATATTGCACCCTCATTTTTTGGATAGTAAACTCCCCAATATGAATGCACATGATATAATATTGCCTAGCTAGTGAAGCCTTCATGACATCAAAAAATATATGAGATTTAGAAACATAAAATATTATATATAATAGAAAGAAATATTATATAGAAAATTTTAAAAATAATTTCATTACTATTGATATTTATTAATAAAGAGATATAATTGTATATATGGAAAGTATTTAATATTTTAATATAAATTAATTTGCTAAAACCTAAGAAATGAATGAGTAACACAAGAAAGACAAATCAAGACTCTAACATAGTAAGGAACCAAAGTGAAACCAAGGCAAGCATGAAGTTTTTAATCTAGGTTTCAAGTTTTACAAACTTACATATTATAGTAGAACCTAATTAATTTTTATTTAAGTCCACATTATAGAGAAAGTGGCATTGAGTACAATGTTTTTGATATTGAAAGCAACGAAAACTAGGGTCTTTCCCCTTAACACAACTTGAAGGTGTTCAACATTAGCAGCTCATTCAAAGCAAAATGTTACCAGAAACAAAAACAGAGTGTCCAAACAAAAAACAACAAAAAAATAAACATCAATAGGGGATAAAACCTTGTAATTACAAAGCCATAAAACAAAACACCTAGACCTAGGGACCAAATTTTTGTAACCTAGCCTGTTTCAGGACATTGTCCCATTCATTGGTGAGAAACTTGTACAACTCCCTACAAGATTCCTTGTCTTCATCCTCCTCTCCCAGGGTCTTATCTTGTAGCAGACAAAGGGTGGTAGCCTAGCTATGCATAATCCTCATGTAAAAATTGTTTATGCTCATCAATTGCATGTCATGGGTGTCCCATTTATTCTTCAAATCACTCATCTCCATCTTCAGGGCTTACAGTTCTGCATTCACCACTTGACTCTACAGCTTGTTTCTCAACTTTTGAACTTCCAGCTTCAGGGCCTGCAACTCACCATCCATCGACTGGCCGCTCATCTCAGCATTTTCATCCACCTTTGGGGTTTTCACATCTTCGGCAGTTTGGTAGGTCTTCTCATTTTTCCTCGCCCCTTTCTTCTTGGTGGTCCCTTTCCTCCCCATGTCTTCTCCCTTCATCGCACTAGCCACTTTGTCCCCTTCCCTCTCACTATCCACCTCGTCCCTAATATTCAACCCCAACACTTCAACAAGGTCCCCCTTCTCTTTCTCATTCATAGGGTCCACCTTTTCTATCTCTTTGATAGGTTCCACCTTCTCCATCTCTTCTGTAGGGTCCACCTTCTCTGCCATATCTTAAAAATCCAAAGGAGAGCCAATACCATCCAAAATCCATGTGTCATCACCAAACCAACATCCCCGTGTTAGCAAGAGACACTGCATGTATGACAGGATGTTGTCATTGATGGAAACTCATATCATATTTGGTATCCATAATTCATGATGTGATTATTCTGAAAGATTGATTGAAGATTGATTGAGTCTGGTAATGTCTGGTAAGAAAACATGACATTCGATAGAGTGTTCAATTTTTTGGTTGGTGAATTAATTTGGTTAAGTATTTTTCTTTGCAAATTTCAGGGAAGTTTTGAGAAAATATAATTTACCATATTTGAGGATTGTGGCCTTTGGTGATGAGTTTGATGTAAGTTGGAAGATCTGGTAGACTTGTTATTGATAAGAACAGTGCATATCAGTTGTAACATGTGATAATTCATTTTGCAGATTTTGAGGATTGATTTTGGTGAGTGTTTATGTGTTTGAGGTTGATGAGTTGTCATGTTGGAAGCATGTGGACATTTTTTTTTGGTCCGCATATGCATTGGAGATGGACTTGAGCCAACTTATTTACACTTTTCATCTTTTGTGTATTATTCTTGAAGCCGACATAAAAGGGTTCTTAATTTGTGATGCAGATATATAAGAAAGGTTTATTTGATCATTTTAAGGTATGATGATGATATGACAGATGGGTATGACCAGTTTCACATGCACAAGTGTTAGAATTGTGCTCCGGATTGAAGCGATATATTAGAATACAATAGTATTATAGAGTTGTGTGAACTATAGTAATTTGTGCTTAACTGAAACTATATAAATGCATTTGTTGATGCTAATTCATAGTTCAAACCTCATTGTAATCTCTTACAAATATTTGGTAAGGCAGTGAGCCTTCCGGGGTTGTAGCCCTTATTTGTAAATTAGGCAATGAGCTCTAGGCAGTGTTCCTAAATGCATGTGCATTCCCCTTATGTAATATTTCCATACTTTTAATAGAGTATATTAATATTGTGGGTTAGAATCCCACTGTGGTTTTTCCCTTAACCGGGTTTTCACATAAAAATCCTGGTGTTATGGTGTTGGTGATTGTTTGCTTTATGTTTTGCATTTATCTTTCATTTAGTTGCTTCAAGTGGATTGAGAATCAGTTAATGAATGTTTATTGCAGAACACTTATTCACCCTCCCCCTCTTTCTATTCATTGATTCTAACACCTCAATCGTTGTGTCCACCTCATTAATATTCCTTAAATTCTTATTCCCACAATCACCCTCCTCAATTTCCTCTTTAGAATTATTAGTATTAATTTTGTCACCTTTTTTTACTACTCGCATCATGGGAGGCAATCTTGTGTGATCTCCTTCTCCCTTCAATTCCAACATTGGGGTCCTCTTTCTCATCTCTAGAGCTCAAATTTTTTATGATAAATCACTTTCATTTACCCACAGTTTTTCTCTTTCCCTTAGAACATGTGGTTTTAACAGGTGGGGAAAATGTGGGAGGGCTAAGTTTCTTGATAATACAGAGGAGGAAGGAATGCGTGGAAAGGAAAAGGCTTCATCCAAGAGACGAGAAATTTTGGAGGAAGAAAGGCTGCCCGCAAAGGCAACAAGAGGGTGGGAAGAATGGAGAGGGTTTTCAAACATCATAATGTTCCTTGGGGGGCATCAGGCAGAATGGTAGGAGTAGAGTCTATAAATCAGGCCCTGGTGAAGAGGAATAGATCTTTTATCTTCATTTTTGTGGTCCAAATCTTCCTTGATGGAGCTTTCAAGATAGTGGAGCAAGTAGAAAGGAAGACAAATAGTATCATTGTTCCTAAAATAGTTTAGCAAAGGCATATGATAGTGATAAAATACCTTGTGGTGACCCTCTAGGGTAAATATTTCATGGCCATGATACATATCTGGTTCCAAAGGTGCGGTAATTCTTCCCTGGCAAAGTTGCCCTGCAATTTTCCTTCCCCTTAAATAATTTGTTGAGGCTATCATTGTTGGTAACATGCTGGTCCATGGCTTGGGCAATAACCTCCTCTAAGAATTCAAATGAAATCCCCCTAAAACAACCCTTTTGTTGTACGAGGATGTGATAAATTGGACTGAAAGGTGCTCATCAAACCCTTTCAAGCACTCCAAATATTCAACCACCCCTCCCTCTATACAGTACTACCAAAGAAGGGGGTAATTTTTGAATTCATCTAGCTTATCTGGCTCATAGAGCACTCTATCATGCCACCCATGATGGACTCATAGAGAGTATCAGCGTAGACACCATCAGAGTATCAGTGTTGAATTTTCATCATTGCTCTGATTCCCAAAGTTGTGTGAACCAACATGTTGGCATTTGCATGAAGATTACATTAATGATATGTTTTATTGTCATTGATGTCAAATGAACTGGTAATGGTATTGTTGATATTGTTTTAATATTGTTACTATAACCGGTAGGAATAATTTGTGAGGAGAACCAATAACTAGTGTAAATGTGTAAACCTTATCTATTGTTGTAATCGGTAAACCCTACCTATTGTTTTTGATAAACCCTAATCGATTAAGTTTGGTGAATTGGTTATATTGGTTTATGATCTAATGATAAGTGGTAATGATAATCACATGCATGATTATTGTATGAAGACAATTCCAAGAGATTTTGGTGAGTTGTTGTAATGGTTTATATCTAGGGAATAAGCAAATGTATTGCATCTAATGCAAAGCGCATGATGAGTTCCTAAGTTCAATGAAGCAGTGATCAAGGAGCAATCAAGGTTTTCTTGATTGATGTGCATAGATTGCTATGTAATCCAATGGTCATACTTGAACCAAATGTTTTTGTAATCTCGATGAGAGTTAGGTTTTAGTAGTGTTATCGACCTAATTGATTTGTATTTAGGGTCGATGAAGTTGTTTAGTTTTAAGAGAGTTGGAAAAAAGATAGACACAGTTCAGTTGAGTGTGTGGTTGCCTAACTAGATGATGTATCTACAGTTTGAGTAAAGGCATATAGGAGCATGAAATGGATCTAATCAAGCAAGTGTAGTGCTATTCAAACATATCAAAAAATTCCTTTTGTTTTTTAACAATTACAACAGAATTGAAATCCCCTAACCGAGTAAGCTCTAACAAGCTTGGTGCTATTCAAATCCTCTAACAAGGTAGTCCATTAGATTGGATTTTCAAATCCTCTACAGAGGTTACTCCTTACAGGGTATTGCTTCTAACAAGGTATTTCTAGTCAATCCCTTAACCAAATGATTCCTAACAGGATTAGTTCTTAATAGGACTTTTTGTAAAGCTTTAACATGCTAGGCTCCTAACAGGGCAAACTTTAGAAGAGTTCATATATTATCTTGTGGGTCTCATCTCACCATGGTTTTGACCTATTTGGGTTTCCACGTCAAAAATATTTGTGTCAAGTGGTGATTGTTTTTGTGGTTATGTTTTCATGGTTGACTTACTTAACTACTTCACTATTTTTTGATGTCATGATAACTGGTTTTATCTTATGAGTTTTTATCTTGAAGAGTTATTATTCTAAGTTTACTTTGAGAGATTTATTGGTGAAGTTTATTATCAGTTTTTCTATCTACTAATTCACCCCCCCTCTCAGTAGTTGACCGGATACTTATTCTTTCATCATACCATCAATTGGTATCAGAGCATTTTAGGTCCTCTAAGGTCTAAGCCTAACAACTTGAGGTATAGATCTATTGATGATGATGAAGAAGGAAGGTTCAAAGTTTAATAGAGAGAAATACAAGATATGGAGTGACAGAATGAAAATTTATATCAAAAGTCTGGGAAGTCAGTATTGGGAACATGTCGATACTAAGTATGTTGCACCTACAGGGATGTTGACTGATGATCAGAGGAAAGAGAAACAAGAAAATCATCAAGCATTGGAGGCTACTATTAGTTCTTTGTCTGATGCAGAGTATGTAGATGTTCATGGTCTTGAAACTGCATATGAGGTATGGAAAAAACTTGAAGAGATTTATAGCAGTGATGAACATGTTAAGATTGCTAAAAAGGAGAGTCTAAGAGGAAAGTTTGATCACATGTGGATGGCTGAAGGTGATAATATCCAACAGTATAGTCAAAGGATAAAAGAGATAGTGAGTGAAATTAAGAATGCAGGAGGTAAAGTGGAAGATTCCACAGTAATCAGTAAGGTACTGAGAACCCTGCTACCGGTATATGCTATCAGAGTTGCAGCTATTCAGGAGCTGAAGTCCATTGACAAAACTAAGGTAATCCTTGACTCCATCATTGGCAAGATTACTGCTTTTGAATTAAATGGTTATGATGGTAGTGTATAGAAATTTGAGTCTTCATTTAGAGCTTTTGTTTCTAATCCATGTATGAGGAAAACAAAAGATGCTAGTCATAGTTATGAATAATGATCCAGCAGAGAAGCTGATGATGAAGACAATTTAGTTGAGCTTGAAGTATTGTTGGCCAAGCGATTGCCTAGAGGTATAGGTAAATATAGATGCAAATTACCTTTAAAATGTTTTGCATGCAACAAGATTGGACACATTGCTACTAATTGTCCTAATGGTGATAATGAGCACAGATGAGAGAAATTCAAGAGGTACAAGGGTAAAGGCAAAAGATATTGTCTTATTGATGTTGATGGTGGTAACATTGATGAGGAATATGATGGTGATGCTAATGAAAACATTGTGTTTGTATCCATTAAAGAAGAGATGTTAGACCAAAAGGAATTAGTATCCAGGATGGATAACTCTGATGATTGGATCATTGATAGTGGTTGTTCACATCACATGACCGGTGATTGGAGAAAATTTCTTTCTCTGACGGAATTTGTTGGCAGAGTTTTAAGATTTGGTAATGAGTCATCCTACATGGTTAAAGGTGTCTACACCTAAAAATGGTCTGAAGATAATTAATTAAATAAGCAATTATTTAATTAATCCCCCTTCCTAATTTAATTGAATTCATTAGGCAATTTGATTAAATTCTCCCTTTCATCTACTTATTAATAAATCTAAGGATTTATTCATTAAGTTCATTCCACAGTCCCCTTTGATTAATTAATTCAAATTAATTAATCCTCCCCCCATTTCAATCAATTCTTATAATCCCCTAATTAATTAAAACAAATCAATTTATGAGTTGTTGAAAATAAATTAGTCTTTTCTTATTAATTGAATTTTTAAATTCAAATTACCTACAGGCCTCCTAACTTATAACCACCTAACATTGGGTTTAACCAACCCTATCCTATCTTGTACATTCTAACCTCCTTATCCTAACCTCCTATGGTGTGGATATTCTTCCCTTGAGACACATGACACTTTGGCCACATGTCTCCTCTCTTGGACACTTGCCCTTTTATGAGCAAGGCTTCTTGACACTTGTCACCGTAGAGATGACAAGTGTCCCTTCCTCCAACCTCTTCTCCAACCTCCTCCAATTTCACCCTTGATATCTTTAGACTCAATCTTGGTCGTTGATTCCTGCCACCTCACCCCTGGCCTTGGAAATCCTATAAATATCCCCTATTTTGGAGCACAAAGCATCCCATCTCATTATCAATTTAGGCATATCATTTGAGAATTGTTTTTATAAGAAACTGCATCTTAGATTTAGCTTAATTTGATTATTTTCTAGCATAATTGTTGAATCATGTAGCTTAATCAATCTCTTTTCTAGCTTAATTGCATCATCATTATAGCTTAATCATGCATATCATTAGCTTAATTAGTCTCTTGGATCAATCTAGCATAATCAATCTCATCTTTGCATATCATTATCATTTCAAATCCTCCATCTAGGTATAGTCAAGTCACTGGGATTGCTTATCTAGATCTGAGAGCAAATCCACACTCGCATCTCTTAGGAGGTGATAGGTCACTTTGTCATGGTTCATATTTCATTTGCTTCTTATTTTCTAACCATGCTTGTAATGATCTATTGAGTATTTGTGTTGTAGCTGCAGGTATCACACTTCACAGGCACGACATTTTGGCACCCACCGTGGGGCTGGAAATCTTATTTTTGGCCTCTTAACATCATCAAATTTTCAATCTAGTAGGTTTTTGGCCGGGTCTGATTCAGAATTTCGTACAAGTTCCTTTGTGTCCTTGCACGAGAAGGTGAGAATTTTCGTACAAAATTCTGCTTCTATGTTTTCAAAACAAATTGCATTTTAGGGTTTTCATGCTTCAATTTGATCATTACTAATTCTAACCCTGGTCTATTTGTGAGTTTTTCGGTAGCCTAACTGGTTTTTGCAGGGTGATTGATAAAGATTACACTTGTCAAAGCTTCATTTCATCCAAACATCATGACTACTAACATATTTATTTTGCAGGTTGCCTATGAGGACTCAACCAATCTTTATGTCTTCTTTAAATTTTGTAGGCAACACTTGTTTTTGCTAAAGGAAATGAACAAACATGTATTATGTGCTCTGCTGATAGGTGAGTATGCTCTCACCTTTCTTAGGTGATCAAAAAGCCAGACTCATCCTTCACTTTCAATAGTGCATATCTTTAGCGGGCTTGATGTCCCGAGGAGCCTATAAGGCCAATGAGAGGGGAATGACCCAAGTGGGAACGACGAACACCAAGTACTCCAACCCACTATAAAATAAATGTGATTTGATGAAAATGAAGCCAATGAAAGTGCTCGGGAATAGCTCTCCTTCGTACCTTTAGGTATATCAAACCTTGGTTTTCAAGGCTGGGAGACCTCTTAATTGAGTTAATACCCCGACAGGCCGAATGGATCCCTTACTAGTTCCAGTTAAAATTAGAAGCTAATCGATTCACCTCCAAAAGGGGAATAATCTTTGTGCAAGAGAGATAGTAACTCTCCCAAGACACTTTCCATATCGTGCCCCCATTAGCGTTTGGAGTCAGATAATACGAAGTTGAGAATCCATTGCGTGAGACTCATCGATTGTATTCTGATTAGCTATTGGGTGTGTACCTAAGTTTGCAAGCAAAGGTTTTCTCTTTTAGCCAACTTCCTTAGGTAGCGTACTATGCTTGAGGTCACTTATCATATCACATGTTTGTTGTGTCTTCATCCCTAAAATAGAAAATCTGACATCTAAAAAATTGGAAAACATAAGAAAAACATCAAACTTCATTAATCAAAAATCTGTCCAAACAAAGTTTTTGACTCTGTTCTATCCTCTGTCATATGAGTTTGTTAGTTTTTCATACGGGGCATCTAGTTTATTGTCAAGCCCAATGAGAATTATCGTACGAGTCAATTTAGTAGAAAATTTTATGTCATCTTTCATCGTCTGGCCCAGTGAGAATTGTCATACGAGTCATCTTAGTAGAGAATTTTGTGTCATCATTTGTCATCTGGTTCTATGAGAAATCTCATAAGAGTTTATGTCTTCTGTCATGCGAGATTTTTGGTTTTTCATATGAGCTTGTCTAAATTGTCGTTTGGGGTTGTATAATCTATCGTATGAATTTATGTCTCTATCTGTCCAGAACTTTCTTCTTGCATGTCTTTTTCAGATCTGTCATATTTGCTTGGTTAGTTTATAGTGAGCATAAACACCTATTATCTATCATTCTATGCTTAGATTGTCTCCTTGGTTCGCTTGGTCAAGTTATCATTTGTCAAATAGGATTCTAGAAATAGACACCTCAATATTTTTAAGTATTCACCTTCAACAAGTTCAAGATCTAACACCTCAAAGTGCATTATCACCCTGTTTGATAAACTGATCACTCAAAAACATAGTTTCTCATCAGGATCTATCATCCTCTATCACGAAACTACAACTTTTGGTTAGGAATACCTTATCCCACATTGTAGGATATATCATTCTATTTGACTGGGTTTTTATCAAAGTCATAATCATTGCACTCCAAAATTGAAGATTGAAAAACTTGCAAACTTTCAAACACTTGAATCATCTTTTCATGTCATATCACTCTATCACATTTACATTGAAAGTTGATCACTTATTGAAACACCTTTTAGACAATCGAACCCCTGAAATGGAAATGGAAACATTTGAAATAGCTGAAAATCATAGAAACATGGCATACCAAAGAAAAATACAAGAAGAAAACATAACAAGCCAACATATCAGAGCAATCAAACAAGTCCAAAATCAGAAGCCAGCTATGTCAAAACCTCACAAGGATTCAAATACATCTCCAAAGAAAGGTAGCTCTTTTATGCAACTCTTAAAGAGATCCCTAAGGGATTTTGATGGGAAGATCACAATCATGCACCTATGTCCAGCAATGGCTCATTCCCCCATAAGAAAATTGACTCTCCAAAGGCATCTATTCCTACACGACTTGAAAACTTGCAAGAATCTTCCATAACGTCCTCACTAAACAATATACCCATCAAACCTATTTTAGAGGATCCCATTCAAAGCTAATCTCCTTCATATCCAAGCATTGATTCCTTGCAACATCCCCATAACGCTCCCTTGCAAATTGAAGTCTTCATTCATAGAATGCTCGTTAAACATGTCCTAATAGATGGTGGAGTTGGCTTAAACATTTTCTCTTTGAGTCTTGTCCGTGCTCTAGGTTATTTAGAAGATGGAGTTGATCCCCAGAAAAAGATCACCATTAAAGCCTATGATGAAGAAGAGCGTTCCTCTAAAGGAATTATGATGTTACCCATCAGAATGGGACCTTTGTAGAAAGACACAACATGCCAAGTTCTAGACTTGGACTTACCATACAACATACTCTTGGGAAGACCATGGATACATAGCATACAGGCTATTCCATCAACATGTCATCAATGCCTCAAGTTTCCCTACAATAGGCAAGAAATCACGATCTTAGTAGACTCAAATCCATTGTAGTGTTCTAGTAATCTAAAACCAGCTCAAGAGGTCATTGTTCCACATAACAAAGAGGCAACATCTTCAATAACACAATCCAAGGAATAGTCATTTGCATCAATTTTGTCAAGCATGGAAAAACAAATTCAGTCAAGAGATCAAGGGAATGGAGAATATTTTCTATCATGGAAAAAAAAACAAGACCAACATGAAATTGAAAGGGAAGAAGCAGATGCAGATGTCAATCTAGTTCATGCGTATGCAGTGCAAACATTAGGAGCTAGCCCACTTGAATCAGAATCACATTTGCTTGACTTTGACTTAATCAAGGATGATCAGGAGCTACTTGAGAGAGGTCATTCTAACAAGAGTATCATTCTAGACATTCAAATGCATATTGAAAGCTCTAACATCTCTATCATGACCCCTAATATCTTTGACATAATTTAACATGAGGATCCTTTATCCTTAATCCCTCCTAAACCTATGGACTGGGAAAATGAAGGACATACTGCCATTGATACCTTTCTGAATGACCATGCCGTATCCTTATATCTTAATGCAATCAAACCCACAACAAATCTCACCAGGAATTTCAACAACGCATCTTCCAGTCAAGTGGGTGCCAAATCTCATAGTCACAAAATTGAAAATAAAGAAAACAATATCAGATCTGATGTTGAAAACCATTCATTGGCAACATTAGACCAAGAAAAAGTAAAAATAAAGGACAGATCTAATGGTGAAAACCTCCTTGAGGAACCAAAAGATGGGAGATTTGACACCTTACCTGAATACTATCAAGAAAGGTCATCAATTTTGATAGAATCAATAGAGGCAGTTACCATTAGCACAACTAATCTACATCCAGCAACTTCTCTATCATAACTACCAAGGCAAAAATATTTGGAACCCTTCAAAAGATGGCAAATCATTTTTACCTGGTCATATATAGACATCCCAGGATTCGATCTAGATCTTATAATACATCACCCGAATATCAAGCCAGGAGCAGGCATCAATAATAGAACACAACATGGATCAGGAGGAGGTATTCTATTAATTACACCACAAGGTCATACAATTCCAAAAGAATACAAATTAAGCTTTCCATATACCAACAATACAATAGAATATGAAGCTTTGGTTATAGGTATCAAAATGGCTATAGAATGGAACATTACACAACTTCAAGTCTTTGGAGACTCTCAACTTGTCATTAATCAAATCAATGATGATTATCAAACAAAAGACAAAAAGTTGATGCCTTATAAAAAGATGGTTGATGATATCAAGAAATACTTTGTAGAAATAACTTTTCAGTAGATTCCAAGGAATGACAACAAAGCAACAGATGCCATGGCAACACTTGCTTCTCTTCATCAGACGCAAGAAAATCAACAACATTATGAATTCCTGGTGGAAGAGTTCTTTTACCGTGCTCATAATTGTCCTGATTCCCAAACTATATGTCACCTTGTTGGGCATGATTCCTCCCGTTATGGCCAAAATTACACATACCTAAAAGATAACACCCTACCTCCTAATTTATCAAAGAACCAAAAAAGAAACTTTATTTGCCAATCCTCCCATTATACTCTTGTTGCGGATACCCTTTTTAAATGAGGTTTGGACGGTACTCTTTTAAGATGTCTCGAACAAGAAGAATATGAGAAGGCCTTAAATGAAGTCCATAACAACATTTGTGGTACTCATTCAAGTGGTCTTACCCTTTCAAAAAAACTCATACACTTAGGCTATTATTGGCCAACTATGGGACAAGATTATTTTTAGATAGATAGAACATGCAAACAATATTAGATCCATGGGAATTCGATTCATGCACTAGCGTAAGAACTTCATGCTTTGGAAACATCTTGGCCTTTTTGTCAATGGGGTCTTGATCTAGTAGGAAAGATAAATCCTTCTTCATCTAATGGTCACAAATTCATCCTTGTAGCTACAAAATATTTCACAAAATGGATTGAGGTAGTAGCTCTCATCAATATCATAGGAAAACAAATTGCTGCATTTATCTTGAATTACATCATATGTCGCTATGGAATACACATGACCATTATCATTGATAATGGGCGATCATTCAAGAATCAGGATGTCCAAGAGCTATGTGAGAAATTCAAAATCCAACACAGATTTTCCACACCCTACTATCCACAAGGGAATTGGCAAGCAGAGGCATCAAACAAAACTATTCTAAAAAATCTTCAAAAAGATAGTGAATGATGCTGGAAGAGATTGACATATTCAATTGAACCTTTCTCTATGGGCCTACCATACCAGTATCTACACACCAACAGGTGCCACACCTTTCTCTCTTGTTTATGGATTAGAAGCAATACTGCCAATAGAAGTAGAGATACTTTCTCTATGAGTATCATTAAAAGGTCTTATCCCAGATGAACAAACAATGAGTATCTAGATTGAAGGAGTTAGAATTAATCCATAAATGAAGACAAAATGTATTTGATCATTTAAAGGTATATCAACAAAGAATGTGCTGAATTTATAATCACAGGGTCAAACCATAGGTCTTTCAAGTAGTAAAAGAAATCCACGAAACCAGTCAGATCAAGAAAAGAAAGGGAAGTTTGAACCAAACTAGTTAGGTCCATTTGTGGTCACAACAGTATTTGGGTCAGGAGCATATCAACTATCAACACAAGATGGGGATCATCTCGAGGAACCCATCAATAGCATGCATTTGAAGAAGTCCAAAAACAGTGAAAAAGTAGAAAAATCCAAAAATAGTGAAAAAGAAGAAAAATCCCAAAATAGTGAAAAAGCGGAAAAATCCAAAAATAGTGAAAAAGAGGAGAAATCAAAAAACAGTGAAAAAGCAAAAAAATCCAAAAATAGTGAAACAGAAGAAAATCCAAAAAAAATCAAATATGAGATAAAGTGCAATAAAAACAGATGGTGAAAACCTGGCAAACATGTGCTATCTATCCACTAGCTCTTCCATCTATTAGTTCATGCATCCTTCTGCTTGCAATCTTTTCTGTCAGTGTTGTTCATAACCATAATAAGTCCTTTGTACATATGTAGGCATCTCAGGTGGCTTCTCATCATGGTTTGGATCATTGGGTATATCATATTGAATTTGTTTCTAGGCTTGGGGCAAAATCCTGCACCTAGCTAGGGGCAAAAATTTTGATCATTTTGAGCTTAATCAAATAGGTAGAACAATAGTCGGGCAACTATTATCAAGTGAAAATTGAGACACATCCAACATCAAACATGAGATCAAATTGTCAACCATCAAACTATCACAAAGTTAGTCTAAGCACATCATACACTTTTCAATGGATGGTATCTTTTGGATAATGATTTTAGCATGGTTGTTCAACTTTTGTATCTTGATTTTCGCTATCATGATTTCTAAGTGACTCCAAGATGTCTCTAACTAGAGGAACAAGGAAGGAACATGATATTTTTCTTGTCTGTTGTCTGTAAATTAATCATTAATATGTGCAAATTTATCTTAGGATATCATCGAAGACATTTCTGATTTGCATATTGAAATGGTTGATACTGTCTGTTTTATGCAAGCAACACTCAAGTCATCTTGGTTCAATTATACCTCGATACTTATGATAACTTGTCATATCAAAATCTAGGAAATTAGTGCTCAGGTCATCATGGTTTAATTATCATTGATGTTTGCACTCACTTCCCACATTTTAAAAAGCTCAATGATGACAAAAAGCAATAACCCAGTGACTAGTCCAGTCGTAGCTTTGTATTGTCATTTGCATTTAGCTTGCATTTCATTCTTGCATGGGATCCCACATGCTCATTCTATCCAAGGTTAAATCTATCACAATAATCATCAACATATCATCATAAGTGTATATGCAATCAGACTGATGACTCATCTATCTCCAGATATGGTCAACCCAGCGAAAATCTTATATTCCCCCCCCTCAACAGAACCAACATCAGCATAGCTGAATCTTCCTGCAACTTGATATCAACAAAATGTCAGTTCTTTATCCAATCAACCTTATCAATTCTATCAATCAATCTCATCTAAATTGATTTTATCATGTCTTATATAGGATGTATCTTTCCTAGAACCAGACATTCTGATCATGTCTTATACAGGATATATCATTCCTGAAACCAGACACTTTGATCATCTTTGTCTTATACAGGAGGTATCATTCCTGAAACTAGACTGAATCTTGATCTTATCAATCTAATAAATCAAGATTTATTAATAATCAAGAACCACATCACCGTGATCGTAGAACTCGCATTTTCATCAACCACAGTTGCAGAAATCAAATCATTTCTAATCGGGATATCAATTTTGCAAAGATCCAAAAACTCCAAAGGTCAATTATCTCAATTGATCTCCCGAGGGGGCATCATCGTATCATAATTTATCAATCAATAGTTGGGGCATCCTATTGAACTAATATCATCATCAAAATGAGATTATTCTTTGAATCAATGCATCATCACACCTCGCTTCAAAGAGGGGAAAAATGTATACACCTAAAAATGGTCTAAAGATAATTAATTAAATAAGCAATTATTTAATTAATACCCTTGCTAATTTAATTGAATTCATTAGTAAATTTGATTAAATTCTCCCTTTCATCTACTTATTAATAAATCTAAGGATTTATTCATTAAGTTCATTCCATAGTCCCCTTTGACTAATTAATTCAAATTAATTAATCCTCCCCCCATTTCAATCAATTCTTCTTACCCCCTAATTAATTAAAACAAATCAATTTATGAGTTGTTGAAAATTAATTAGTCTTTTCTTATTATTTGAATTTTTAAATTCAAATTACCCACATGCCTCCTAACTTCTAACCACCTAACCTTGGGTTTAACCAACCCTATCCTATCTTGCACATTCTAACCTCCTTATCCTAACCTCCTATGGTGCGGATATTCTTCCCTTGAGACACATGGCACTTTGGCCACATGTCTCCTCTCTTGGACACTTGCCCTTTTATGAACAAGGCTTCTTGACACTTGTCACCATAGAGATGACAAGTGTCCCTTCCTCCAACCTCTTCTCCAACCTCCTGCAATTTCACCCTTGATATCTTCAGACTCAATCTTGACCGTTGATTTCTGCCACCTCACCCCTGGCCTTTGAAATCCTATAAATATACCCTATTTTGGAGCATAAAGCATCCCATCTCATTATCAATTCAAGCATTGTTACTATAGGCATATCATTTGAGGATTATTGTTATAAGCAATTTCATCTTAGATTTAGCTTAATTTGATCATTTTCTAGCATAATTGTTGAATCATGTATCTTAATCAATCTCTTTTCTAGCTTAATTTCATCATCATCATAGCTTAATCATGCATATCATTAGCTTAATTAGTCTCTTGGATCAATCTAGCATAATCAATATCATCTTTGCATATCATTGTCATTTCAAATCCTCCATCTAGGTGTAGTCAAGTCACAGGGATTGCTTATCCAGATCTAAGAGAAAATCCATACTCCCATCTCTTAGGAGGTGATAGGTTGCTTTGTTATGGTTCATCTTTCATTTTCTTATTATTTTCTAACCATGCTTGTAATGATCTATTGAGTGTTTGTGTTGCAACTGCAGGTATCACACTTCACAAGCACGACAAAAGGTAAGGGAACTATGTCTCTTAATGGAAAGAGTAGTCCAGATGATGTCTACTGGGTTGAAGGTCTAAAGTACAATCTTTTGAGTGTGGTAGAACTCAATGACAGAGGATACCCTTTGGAATTTAAAAATGGTATGTGCAATATCTATGACAATAAAGTTGAATTGATTGCAACCGGAAATCAAACTAAAGGTAACTTGTTTCATCTTAATCCTAAAGTCAACAACTATTTAATTGCAAAGATAGATGATAGTTGGCTTTGGAATAGGAGATTTTGTCATATAAAATTTGATAACATTGTTAAAGTGACTAAGTCCAAGATTGTGAGAGGATTGCCTTAGTTAGACAAACCAGTTAATGTTTTGTGCAAAGAATGTCAGTTGGGAAAGATGACATCCTCAACTTTAAAGAGAAAATCTTTTTCAGTGGAACATTTGTTAGATTTGGTTCATACAGATCTTTGTGGACCAATAAGAACAAAAAGTATTCAAGGTGACAGATATTCCATGATCTTCACTGATGATTACTCAAGGATGTTGTGGGTCACATTCTTGAAGGATAAGACTGAAGCTTTTGGTAAGTTCAAGGCATTCAGGGCCTTAGCTGAGAAAGAGAGCCGTAAGAAGATAAAGTGTCTAAGGAAAAATCAGGGCGGTGAATTTACTTTTGAGGAATTCACTAGGTATTGTGAAGGAAATGGTATCAAGCGGTAGCTTTCTGCACCAAGGACACTACAACATAATGGTATCATAGAGAGAAACAACCAGTCAGTTGTTGAAGCTGCTAGGATGATGTTGATACAAGGAGGTGTAGCGAAAATTTTCTGGAGAGAAGCTGTCAGCACAACTGTCTACACTATGAACTAGATTCTGGTAAAGAGAGTCTAAGAGGAAACCAGTTTAGAGAAAAAGGATGAAGATCCTTGCATTTTGTTTTTGGAACTAGAAACTATGAAATCTGAAACCGACAATGCAAATATTGATGTATCAGTCCAACCAAAATAGATAAATTTAGAAGAAGATGATGATAATGAAGAAGATGAACCTAAAGATAATGATCATGTTACTCCAAGATATGTGAGACTGAATCACAATCCTGAATAGATTATTGGGGATAAGGATGCTGGAGTACTAACCAGAAGAAGAATCAGAGAAAATTCTTTCATGATCTCCACTATTGAACCAAGAACTGCTAAGGAAGCATTTGGTGATGATCATTGGGTTAAAGCTATGGAGGAGGAATTAGATCAAATTGAGAAGAACAACACATGGACCCTAGTACTCTGACTAGTAAATTAAAATGTGATATGAACTAAGTGGGTTTTCAGGAACAAGCTGAATGAAGATGGTGTTGTGGTTCACAATAAAGCTAGGTTGGTTTGCAAAGGTTATGCACAAGAGGAAGAAGACTATGGTGAGACTTTTGCACCAGTGGCAAGACTGGAAGGTGTCATAACTTTACTTGCATTTGTTGTACACAAGAAATTCAAGGTATACCAGATGGATGTTAAGTCAGTGTTTTTGAATGGGATACTTGAAGAAGAAGTATACATTGAGCAGCCAGATGGTTATGCTCTTACTGATAAGGAAGACATGGTATGCAAATTGCATAAAGCTTTATATGGATTAAAGAAGGCACCTAGGGCATGGTATGAAAGGCTTCATACACATCTAATGAAGATAGGATTTCTAAGAACCAGTGATAATAGTAACATATATCTCAAATTTGAAGGAAATCAAATACTAGTTAGCGAAGTATTTGTTGATGATATCATATTTGGAGGTAATGATGACATGAGCAACAATTTTGCAGATGAAATGAAAAATGAGTTTGAAATGTCTTTAGTGGGGGAAATAAAAATTTCATAGGCTTGTAAATACAGCAAATGAAGAATGGTATTTTCATCACATAGTCTAAGTTGGGACACCTATGGTTACAGATTGTAAGTTGTCTAAGGAAGATGAGTCCAAATCTATTGATGAGAAGGAATGCAAGTCAATGATTGGAAATTTGCACTATGTTGTTCACAACAGACTTAACATAGCTCATGCAGTTGGCATAGTTGCTAGATTCCAAAAGAATCCTAAGGAAACACATCTAATAGAAACCAAAAGAATTTTTAGATACTTGAAAGGTATTGTTGGTTATGGGTTATGGTATCCATATGGAGGAAATTTTGACTTGAAGGTGTACACAGATGTAGATTGGGCAGGAAATGTTGATGACCAAAAAAGTGCACCCGGTGGAACATTTTTTTTTGGAGGAAGGCTTATTTCATGGAGTAGTAAGAAGCAGAGTTGTACTTCACAATCTATTGTTGAAGCTGAGTATGTTGCAGCTTACAAGAATTGCACACAGGCTATATAAATGAGGCACATTTTGGAAGGTTTTAATATGAAGATTTCAGAACCTATAAAGATTTTATGTGATAACACAAGTGCCATAAATATTTCAAAGAACCCTGTTTTGCATGCACAAACCAAGCATATTGAATTGAAGTATCATTTCTTGAGGAAAAAAGTTCAGTGTAAAGATGTTATCTTGGAGCATGTTTCTACCAAGGAGCAGCTTGCAGATATTTTTACTAAACCTCTTCCTAAGACTACTTTTGAATATCTTAGAATTTAGCTAAGTATGATGTAGATTACATCAGTCGAGGAGCTACTTGCAGAATTTTATAGGAGGATTGGTGTAGAAGTGGATGTATTCCATAGGGGGAGCATCCAGTTGCAGATTATTGATGATATACAGTGAAATTTGACATTACATGTTTTACTTTCAATTTGGTATTGTTGTCAAAGAGGGAGAATAATTATGTGATTATGGGAAGAAGAACCAATGACAAGTTGAAGACATGGTGAGCATGGTGAATACTTGGTAATGTAAATTGGGATTCCTAGTCACAATCACGTAGCAATCAATGGTGTTGATATTTCTATTGCCATCAATGCTAAAGGGGGAGATTGTTGGCATTTGCATGATGATTGCATTAATGATATGTTTTATTGTCGTTGATGTCAATTGAACTGGTAATGATATTGTTGATATTGTTGTAATATTGTTACGGTAATCGATAGAAAGAATTTGTGAGCAGAATTGGTAACCAGTGTAAAGTTGTAAACCTTATTTATTGTTACAACTAGTAAACCCTACTTGTTGTTTTTGATAAATCCTAACCAATTGTTTGGTGAATTGGTTATATTGGTTTATGATCTGATGATAAGCGGTAATGATGATGACACGCATGATTATTATATGAAGATAATTCCAAGAGATTTTTGCGAGTTGTTGTAACGGTTTTTGTCTAGGGAATAAGCAAATGTATTACATTTAATGCAAAGTGCATGATGAGTTACTAAGTTCAATGAAGCGGTGATTAAGGAGCGATCAAGGTTTTCTTGATTGATGTGCATAGATTACTATGTAATCCAATGGTCATACATGAACTGAATTTGTTTGTAATCTCGATGAGAGTTAGGTTTTTGTTGTGTTACCAACCTGATTGATTTGTATTTAAGGTCAATGAAATTGTTTAGTTTTAAGAGAGTTGGAAAAAAGATAGACACAGTTCAGTTGAGTGTGTGGTTGCCTAACTAGATGATGTATCTGCAGTTTGAGTAAAGGCAGATATTAGCATGAAATGGATCTGATCAAGCAAGTGTAGTGCTATTAATATAGATCAGCAAAATTCTATTGTTTTTTAACAATTACAACAGTGTTGAAATCCCCTAACCGGGTAAGCTTTAACAAGCTTGGTGCTATTGAAATCCTCTAACAAGGTAGTCCATTAGATTGGATTTTCAAATCCTCTACTGAGGTTGCTCCTTATAGGGTATTGCTTCTAACAAGCATTTGTAGTCAATCCCTTAACTGGATGATTCCTAACAGGATTAGTTCTTAATAGGACTTTTTGTAAAACTTTAACAGGCTAGGCTCCTAATAGGGCAAACTTCAAAAGAGTTCAGATATTAACTTGTGAGTCTCATCTCACCGTGGTTTTTACCTATTTGAGTTTCCATGTCAAAAATATTTGTGTCAAGTGGTGAATGTTTTTGTGGTTTTGTTTTCATGGTTGATTTACTTAACTACTTAACTATTTTCTAATAAGTCATGATAAGTGATAGTATTGATATATGAAGAAGTTGTTTACTGTTAAATTGCTATAACAGACAACTAGTTTTATCTTATGAGTTTTTATCTTGAAGAGTTATTATTCTAAGTTTACTTTGAGAGATTTATTGGTGAATTTTATTTTCATTTTTTCTATCTATTGATTCACCCCCCCCTCTCAGTAGTTGACTGGATACTTATTCTTTCATCATATCATCACAACAAAGGTGAAATTACTTCTCCTTAAGTCCAAATTATGTGGCATGTGAAAAAGGTAACTCTTACCTTGAGTTAGGATATCAAAAGTTAAATTTGCCATCTTTTCTTTTTTGGGGATTAAAATATCATCATTGCTTATGCATCCACACATCTAGTGAAGCCCAATACAATTCATCAAAGCATAATCTTTCAAGGAAGTCATGTGATCCCCAATACAACTAAAGTGCCTTGTCAACAAGAGCAAGCAGAAGCATTGCCAAATAACGGTGATGAACTGTCCACTGAAAGTCATCATTCCACCTAGTCACCCACATCATATTCCTAATGGTTCCAAATAGCTCCAAGTTAGTCCAGTTCAAATTCAAAAACTCTTTCCTTCTCCAACCAAATCAATGAGAGTGAAGAAGGTGAACTCTAATATGGAGAGTAATACCCATAGGAATTCTAGTTGAGATGCTCTCCATCCAAGAGTAATTGGATATTATTAGGGAGGGATTCCATCCTCCTCCAACATCTCAAGCCACCAATTTGAAGACCAAGCATAGCTAAAGCATCTGCCACCTTATTTCCATCTTTGTACACATGACCGATCTCAGAGGATTTGAAATTGAGAGTTAACCTATGAATATCTCTTATTGTACCATCAATAGCCCAATTAATTTTGTTCATCCCTTTGACAACATCAATAATAAGTTTGGAATCACTTTCAATAGTGATTTCTCTCACTCTAATAGAGAGAGATATACTAAGGCCCTAAGAAAGGACCATACCCTCAGCTTGATTAATAGTGCAACCATTTATATTATTAGTGTAGGCAACAACCAAATTGTCAAGATGTGATCTTAGGACACCCCCACTAGCAACACCATCAATGTTTAGTTTGTACCAACCATGTCTAGATGGTTGCCATTTAGTGTTTAGCCTCATCATTCACCTGGTATTTTCAAAGGTAGAATATGAGTGAGGAAGGCCCTAGTGTAAGGCCACTTCAACATCCAAATGAGAAGGGGGATTAAGAGGGGTCTTGACATGGGTGATTGAGATATTCTCTAGTAGGAGCTTGAGGAAGGACCTAAAAACCACATCAACTGGGTTCACAACACCATAAAAGATCCTATTATTTCTTTCCTTCCAAATAATCCATCCCAGGTGGGGTGGAATTTTCCTCCACAGTTGACAAACACGGGGATCAAATATTGACCCCATCCACTCTGTGGTCAATTGCACCAAATCCTAATTCATAGTCCAACATATATTTAATATATGGAGCACCATCTCCCTAAGGATTCTAGAAAAATTACAATGAAGAAGCAAGAGGTTCTCTCTTCCTCCATTTTGTACATAATACATCTATTAGGGAGTTTAAATCCCCTCTTGATGAGATTATCTTGGGTGAGAATTGGAAACTTGTAGCCAACTTTATGACAATTTCCACATAACCCAATTTAGATTTCAACAAAATAATCACATAGAATCCACATGCACAAAATAGAAAACATGCCCATCAAAGATGACACAAGATATACCCTAGGAAAAACCTCATAAGGGAAAAACCAAGCTTCTGAAAACATCCATCACCATGTATTATTCAACAATGCAACATTACAATACAACTATGAAAGCTTTTAAAACCCAACCATCACCAAGCCATCAACAACCACTCCATGTGAACAAGCACGTAACCACACATCCCATGCCATGCTTCCAACCTCCACAAATGCTAACCTAGCTAACTGAATAATTGGCTAACCCAAACAACTACCCTTGTGGTTGTTTTTATAGACACAAGCTCCCACAAAACCACCAAAAGGTATTACATCAAAACCATGGGCTAACTACCCCATTGACCCCACATCTAATATTGGGTATATTAAATTACTTTCCCCAATATTAAATAAATACAATATAATATTCCAATGTTACAATACAACTCATCAAGTGGTCTCGAGAATATTCTCAAGCAATCTCTACATGTTACATGTCCATGTGCAACATCAAATAAATAAATATTACATTACATGTCCATGGGAAACTCACATAATAAATAAATATTATAATTATAAACATTGTTATGCAATGTGTACAACACCTATTTTCCCAACATTCTCTCACTTTTTGTATACATTGCATAAGGGGAAATAAGTAACCTTATCATGAATAAGGGAACAATCCCTCTAGGATATATACCATCATGGAATCAAAGTGCTCAATGTGCTCCATCAAGGTACCTGCAACAAGAAACAAAGTGACCACCATCTCATACATGAATGCTCTCACCCTCCACCATGTCACTACCGCTGGACATAGAGAAGGCCATCCAAAGAGAAAGCCACACAATCTATCACAATGAATGATAAGTCCCATCTCAACTGATATCCAAACACAAACACTCAATCCAAAGGTATCCAATGCAACGTAGTTGTCAAGAACCAATAACCAAAGCTGAAAATAGAACCCATAGCAAGTACAAACACATCCAACTATCCATACCTCCAATGTATACATATCAAGTGAATCCCATATCATCCACATATGCAACCTATAACATGTAACCATAAACTCTAAGTGAAATACCTATCCCATACACACCTAGAAACTCCCACTGCATAGGTAATGTCAAATCTGAAATGAATCTACTAATAGCATCTCATAGAAAGTATAACCATAATCATGTAGTATCAAGGAACACCCATATCAATCTGAATAACATGTAAACCAATAACCTGCAATTAGAACTCTCACCACAAGTCTCCATTACTCTCCCATGTTCTCCACAACCAACAAAATAAAGAGATAAAGGAATCTCCATGTCATCTCCCATATGACATATCATGAGCACAAAATAGTGAGCACATAGCTCCAAACAACTGCAAATCCAATGTAATGTTAAATTGAAGATCTAGGAAGACAACCAAGACCAAAGAGAGAAACACTGCAAATAAAAACTTGTAGCATGTCCTTCTACATACACCTCTAAATTCCAACCGTGTCAAGTATCATCTCCTCCATAAAACCCCAAATGAAAAGCCAAAACAACACCCAAACCCGTTCAATCCCATGGACCAAACAAACATATATAACATGTAAACAACATGGATGCAAGCCTCTCATAACCAAGGAGATCAAAGTAATACCATTCCCAATCCCAAGGGAATATGCCCAATAAACCATCTCCCAAACTCAATAAACAATGAATTCCATCATAATAATAACTCAAATGGATAAGGAGATACCAATGCCAAACATCTCTCAAACTGAATCCTCCATAACTAACCATCTATCCATAGCTCAAGATCCATATCTATGAAAGATAAGCATAAACATAATGCACCTAAAAGGAACAATGGGCAATACCTCTGAAGTAGTAAACTGTCGAGTAGACCAGGAGTGGGGAATGAGAATGCTCATCCAAGATATCCAAGTCATCATAACTCTTCTAAGAAAAAGCCCCTCTCGAGTCTATACCAGGTGAATGCTCCTTAGACTACTTGCTGAAACCATTAACCATCTCAACACGTCTCTAATCACAAGAGAATACCAGAATCACCTACATCTCCATGTATACATGAGTACCTTTACCCAATCAATCCATGCCAAACTCCAAATACAACATAGCATCACCATGAAGTAATAAAGCAAATGATCATGTACCCAATACAAAGAGAACCACCAAGATCAATGTTAAAGCTCCAACCATAGAATCAGGAACATAAACATTACAAAATGATCTAACCATCCCCTCAAGAAGATAACATGCTCCATATGAACATATCAATTAACCATATCATGCCAAAACTCTAAGCTAGACATCAAGAGTATACCATGACATAATATCAACCATCCTATCAAACAAGGATAACATATGAAATAAAAGCATAAACAACACCTCAACCAAGGACTTCTTGAGCCCTCAAGATGTCAACATCCTCAAATATTATCAAGATCACCATCTCCTACATGTGTACCTGAAAATGTGAAATACCCTTCTCTAGAAACAAGATCTAAGACATCCTTAAACATCTGCACACTAAGAAGATCATCCACCATCCAATGGTAAATACACATCACTGCTACAAGCTCCCACTAAACTGTGATACTGGGCTCTCCATAGTATCATGATAACCATCTCCTAAATGAATCTCATCTAGGTCTAGACACATAGAATTGAAATGTCAATAACATCAAGTAAACTATGAACTCCAAACCAAGAAGATACAAAACCACCAACAAACAATCAAGAACCAATCCTACACCACCACATCATCATTGTCGGAAGCTCCCACTGAAAGTGTAACCAATGTATCCATGACATCATGATAAAACTATCCTCTAACATGAGAATCAACCAAAGCCATTTAACAATCAAAGAACTCAAAGTGCACATCATGAGCTCCCAAAGGCCAAAGTAACCATGATCCTCAAACAAGAAGATACACCGCCATAACCAATCAAGAATCCAAATCAAATCATCACTAATCAAAGCACTTGCAAATCCAATCATGTCATTCCAAAGTCCCTAAACACAAGGAACCACCATGGCATCATGATCACCTCAACGAAACAAGCATCTAACTCCCAATGTGTCCAACCTATCAACATCAAATAGTCAACACCATAGGTCCTCCACCATGACTGTACCTGGTAACCACATCTCTCCTCCTCAACATAACAACAAATCATCAAACCATGTGACTGAACCAAGCTAGCAATCTGAATATGCATCAACAATTAAAGGTCTATGGGCATAGACAACCCATATCCAAGTCATATATGCAATTATGTAAGTATAGACCACCTACAACACTGCACAACATGTAGACCCAACAATGTAGCATACATACTCAAACCAAAACTGATAACCATGTCAACATGAGAGCAATTGAGATACAACACTGAGTGTACAATGACATAGAATCCAAATCTCCAATATGTAACATGTCATAAACTCATAATGTCACCATAGTCAAAAGAACCCATAAACAACTCAAATAAACATATCAGCAAATAAGTCATGTCAAACCTACTTCAAATTTGAACCAAAGTGTAGTGCTCTCCAAGAGATTTTCATTCACTATTTGAAGTCCAAAAGCCGACTCTGTATGCTCAGGTTATGACCTCTCAAAGCCATAAAGGTAGCTTTCCCTTCTAGTTGATATTTCATTATGCAAACAACAAAATCTGGAAAAACTAATTAAATAAACATGAATTATACTGAACTACCTTTCCAATGACTATAAGAGATCAAAAAATTGACATCATATGACCAAGATATGCTCCATGGAAAAAAATCAACCAATTTAAAGGCTATACATGGACTCCAAAAAATTTACCAATATGCTACAAAAACAATTTTTCAAATTTCTCCAATATGCCATTAGAAACCATTTTCAATTTTTAAATAATAAAAAAGATTCTAGGTAGGGTCAACCCAAACCCGACCCCCCATAAATGACATATAATAAATAATACATGGCATATAATTTATTTGGCAGTAAATTAAGATTTTTATCTTAAAAACCTTTAAAATTATATTTTAATATTTTAATGAAATTGATGGATAATATTTTTTAAAATTTTGTTTGTTGGGGGTTACCCTACCATTGGGGTTGGGCCTGTGGTGGGAACCAACGCCATTGGTGGGGGCCCTTGGGCACTCGCAGTGGGCCAACAACCCCTGCGCTACAAGGTACTACCAGTTTGTGGGGCCAACAAACCTTACAACGCAAGTGTTGTCAATACCATGAGGTACAAGGTGGGGGTGAGTTTGCGGACCCCCCCATGACCTCAAAATTTTTATTTTTACCTCTTTTTCTTTTCCTTTTTTTTCGATAATTTTTCTAAAAGGCCAATCGAGTTTTTTCATGTAGATTAAAATATTTTATTTCTGATGAGGCCACTGTGTAGGCAATACAATAGTACAGTCTAAAAAAAATTCAAACTCAAGCCTCCATCACCAAAATAGGGCAAATTATATATCAAAATTCATCTCTCAGCCTCCCTGATCACATCCATGAGGTTTCTTTTGTCCCATGAGCTCAAATATGAAACTTCACTCATAATACCATCAAAATGCAAATCCATGAAAAACCATTTTGAAACAAATTTATATAACACTAGATCTACAACAAATGCCCACAAATTTGCAACCCTGCAACCTACAACAAACCCTCATATCTTGCATTATCTTTCATTCTAACATGCATTCATGGATTCAAAACCTAGTATTATAACACCATAAAACCATAGCTCTGATACCACTTGTAAGAAAACTTGCAGCCAACTTTATGACAATTTCCACATAAACCAATTTAGATTTGAATAAAATAATCACATAGAATCCACATACAAAGAATAACAACATACCCATCAAAGATGACGCAAGATATACCTTGGGAAAACCCTCATAAGGGAAAAACCCAACCTCCAAAAGCATCCATCACCATTTATTATTCAACAATGCAACATTACAATAAAACCATGAAAGCTTCTGAAACCTAGCCATCAACAAGCACTCCATGTGAACAAGCATGTAACCACACATCCCATGCCATGCTTCCAACCGCCACAAATGCTAACTTGGCTAACTGACTAACTGGCTAACCCAAACAACTACCCTTGTAGTTGCTTTTATAGACACAAGCTCCCACAAAACCACCAAGTTGTATTACATCAAAACCAGGTTCAAATACCGTGGGCTCTTTACCCCATTGACTCCACATCTAATATTGAATACTTTATTAAATTACTTTCCCCAATATTAAATAAATATAATATAATATCTCAATATTACAATACAACTCATCAAGTGTTCCCAAGAATACTCCCAAGAAATCTTTATTTGTTACACATCCATGTGCAACATCAAATAAATAAAGACTACATTAAATGTCCATGGGAAACTCATATAATAAATAAATATTACAATTACAAACATTATTATGCAAGGTGTTAAAAACCTATTTTCCCAACAAGAATTTTATTATGAAGAGTTGTCCACCAAAAGAAATTGAATTTGGGAATGAGTTGATGATTCTAAACCTTCCTCCACCAATCTGGAGAGTTGTTACCTTTAAGAATGTAGTTATAGGAATATTTAATCATGAAATCCCCCCAAGGTTTAGTTGCCATATGAATTTATCGTCACAAGGAAAGAAGGGAAATCTAACCTATTTGAGCATGCCCTACACCTCCATAGCATCAGACAACAGGTATGGTTTATTATGGCTATAGAGGGCACTATGCTTCCAAGAATTATTGGGGGCTAGGTAATCTCCAACCCATTTCCCAAAAAAGGCTTTAGCACAACCCTATAGTCTCTTGAGGGAGGGGAAGGTTACCAATGGTTTTTCTCCACTCTAAGCATCCTCCTAGAAGCAGATGCTACCCCCATTACCAACAAGCCATTTCAGACCCAAATAAATAATGCTCATACTCTTGAGGATATTATTCTAGATCCTAGAACCACTAGGGAACCCCTCACAATTTAGTATTCTGTATAACTTTTCCTGATGAAGATACTTAACACTCATAATATGGCACCAATCGACTTTGTGAAGAGCCAGTTTCCATCTAGTTTTAGCCATAAGGGTTTTATTAAACTATGAGATTTTCCTAATTCCCAATCCTCCCTTATCTTTTGGACAATAAACCTTATCCGATCCAACCAAAGAAAACCTCTTCTTCTCTTCCACGCCTATCCAGAGGAAATTCCTTTTGATCCTCTCAAGTTGCTCCACTATGTAGGTTGAGATCTTGAATAAAGAAAGGAAGTAGACATGGATCCCTTGTAGAGAGGAAGTCAAGAGTTTAATCTTGCCAAAACTACTGAGGAGTTTGTCCTTCCAACCAATGAGTTTCTTCTGCATTCTTTCAAGAATAGAGTTCCAAAAGGTATTACAAACTCCCTTAACCATGAGGGGTAATCTAAGGTAGGTACCCAAGAGGACAGCAGTTTGGCATCCTAGAATATCCTTGATTTTACCTTGTAGACTGTCAATAGCATTAAAGAAATAAATATTGATCTTTTCATAGTTTATATATTGATGAGAAGCTTTTGTATAGTGATTGAGGAAGGTTTTCCATTCCTGCACTTCCACAACTGAGGCCACTCCAAAGAGAATAGTGTCATCAGCAAATTGTTGTAGATCAATGGGAGGAATAGAGGAGGTAGGTTTGACCCCATGCAAGGTCCCATTATTAACAAGGGTGATGAAATCTCTTCCAATGAATTCAGCGAGGATAATGAATAGGTAGGTGGACAGGGGATCACATTGTCACACCCCCCTAAATGCACCAAAGGACTACATGGGGACACCATTGACCAAGATCGAGTACTTGATAGTAGAGATGCATCCCTTAATTAGGTTGAGAAATCTATCACCAAACCCAAACTTCCTAAGGAATTTGAGAAAAAATTCCTAGTTCACCCTATCATAAGACTTGGATATATCAATCTTTAAGACCATTCTAGGTTGACAACATTTATCCATGGAATGAAGGAACTCATGCATGGTAATAGAAACATCCAAAATTTGTTTGCCCAGGACAAATCTTTTTTTATTATGACTGATAAGACCATCAAGAAAAGTCTTAATCCTATTTACAAGAACTTTAGAAAAGATTTTGTAGTTAGTATTACAAAGGCTGGTGGCTTTCAAATCCGTGAGGCGCATTGGCCCTTGGACTTTGGGGCTTAAGGCAATGTAAGTGTTGTTTAGTTTTTTAAGTAGTTTTCCCATTCTGAATAAATCCTTGTAGCCATGGTGACATCATAGCCAACAATATCCTAGAACTCTTGGAAGAAAGATAGGGGAAATCCATCTAGTCTTGGGACTTTGTAAGCACCCATAGAGAAGACTGCATCGCTAACATCCACATCCAAAACTGGGGCCATAATGAAAGCATTATCAACATCATCCAAAGAAGCAGGAATGCAATGGATCAAGCGGTCTTCAAGGAGAGTATTCCTAACTCTGTTACCCTCATCAAATAGTTTAGAAAAGTAGCTAGAGGCCAATGTTCCCAATTGGTCACCATCTCTGATTTCCTAGTTCTTATCATCCCTTAAGAAGGTAATCAGATTTCTCCATGTCTGTTGGCTGATTTGTGAAAAAAAGTTGAGTTTCTATCTCCTTCCTTTAACCATTGCATTCATGATTTATGTTTTTAATATATTTCCTCCTGGTGTAAAATTTTCCTTCCATTTCCTTCTGAGTAATTCCTCCTCCCTATAAGTAGCTTCCAATGTGTCCCACCATGTTATCTGCTCGTGAATTGTTGTCGGATTATTGTTAAGCTCCTTTTTATCAACAAATATATTTCCTAATTTGGTTTTGTTCCAACCCTTTAGATTCCTCTAAATCAAATCCAATTTCTGGGCCACCCTAAACATAAGTGTTCCACTAATTATTAATGCAATCTCTAAAATTCACGTGAGTGGTCCCCATAATTTCATAGCAAAAGGGATAACTTCCTCTTGAATGTCTATCAAAATACTCTAGGAGACTGGGATTGTGGTCTGACATTCTTGGGCAAATCTTGAAGAGTGGCATTATAGCCAAGGTCCAAGTTGGCCAAAATAAAAAATCTCTCCAATCTGACCAAAATAAGATGTTCCCCTTTCCTATGGTTGGACAATGTAAAATTGTGTCCCATCAAATCCATATCCAACAATCCATTCCTATTGATGAAATCAACTAGGTCTGCCATACTATTTGAGCAATCTAGAAGGACCCCCAATTTTTTTGAGGGGAAAAGAGGGGAGTTGAAATATCCCACAACCATCTAGTGAGAGTCTAGATCATTCTGAATCAAAGTTGATAAATTATTCCAAAGAGAAAAATGACCCACCCTAGTGTTGGGGGCATAAACATTCACAAGACACCAAGAGTTGTTGTGAGAGGTCAATTTGATAGTTAGGGAGCTAATTGAGGAGGAGACAAATGAGCTAGAAAATATTGAGGGATCCCACATAGTAACCACCCCTCCAGAGGCCCCATTGGCATTGTTGATGAGAAAATTAGAGCTTGGCTAGATTTTTTGAGCATTAGAATTAAAGAAGTATCTATCATCTTAACTTCATGATAGGAGAATATCAATCCTTTTTATAGAATGTAGTTCTTGAGGGAATGTTGCTTTTGGGGGCTATTCACACCCCTCATGTTATATGAAAGGAACCTCATTTTTTTAATTTTAGTTTATGAATCCAAGGTCCTCTACCTCCCATTGGCAATTTCCCTTGCTACTTCCTTGTTCTTGGAGAGCCTCTATGATGGGTGTCCATTCTTCAATTCTGGGCCTACATAAATATTCATATTTCTCTTTTTTTCTTCTTTAAGTTATCCATCCCTCATCCCCAGACAAGAAATAACCACTAGAGAAGGCCCCTAGTGAGGAGAAGTTCTTTGGTGGTATAGAAACAACAACAAAAACTTGCATACTTGTCTATGCAGTCATCTTTCCACTAATAAGGATGTTAGGGATAGGGACTTCCTTGATTTTATTGGTCGAGGTAGCGGATGGGGAGGGATCTCCCCTTATTCTAGAGGTCCCACTTTTTTAGGAGTGCAACTCTCCAACAAGTTGGAAGTGCCATTGTCCTCTCCTAAATCATTAACAAGAGGGGAATGTGCATCTTCTGGATGTTTCTCCTCGATTCAAAGGTCTATTTGAGTGGGGGCAGAGTCCACCTTATCCCTTTGAGAAGATTTAACAAGTGTTTCCATTACCTTGATTAGCCCTTCTCTAAATTGGTAGTCTTCGCTATCAACCATAGATCTTGTCTCACCTAGTTTCATAGCCACTGTAGTGGTCATGGCTTCCTTTTGTTTGATAGGTTTTGGCATCGAGGCCTTGCATTCAAATATGAAATGAAAAGGTTTGGAACACTTTTGACAAAATATCATGGCATTCTTATAGACCAAGGCTTGATTCCAACTTCCTAGTTTGCATTTTAAAGTAAATAAAATTGGGAAGATTTTTGGTAACAGTAGCCAAAACACAAAAGAATAAACCAACCTAGATTTTACCCTAGTCATCTCGTCCACCACAACATAATTTCAAAACGTGTTCCCAATCCATTAGAAGACCTGCTCATCCCAAAATTCTAGTGGAAGACCAAGTAAACGAACCCAGACAGGGGCAGTCTTGTTTAAATCAACGACGAAGTTGAAGCTAGGATTCCATCTACATAAGGAGAGGTGATGCTTACCATATGCCCAGAGGCTTGAGAGAACCAGCATCATGTTCTCCTTCGTAGTAAGTTTCAACAAAAAGAGAGTACCAGACATAGCACTTATGGACACAATCCCTTTTAGTTCCCATTAGGTAGAAACCTATTTTTTGACCATCTCAATGGTCGGCCTAAAGGAAAATAATTTTCCCACCATAGTATTGTTCATCATAAGAACAATGTGATTCACCACCAAGTCCAAAAGAACAATATTCGTGCCTTCCTCAGCTTGTAAAGATTATGGAACAATGTTGGAGTCCATGTTCCCTTGAGTGTTACCTACAAGCACATTCTTCCAGCCCTTTGCATATGTGCTTACATTTGGCTACACATCCTCTGTCTCCTTGGTCTTGGAAACAATCTCATTGTTTTCTAGGATGAGACATATAGAATCCCCAGGCTGAGAGCCCACCTTATCTCCCGACATGGCCACATTGCCAGTACCTTTGGCAACATTCTCCTCCAAAGGCGAAGGATTTGCAGTATTAGCCACAAAATTTGTCATCATAACAAAGTCCAGAGGAGGATCATCAGGCGAGGGGGCTGGCCCCCACCCTCCATGCGCACCTTGTGAAGAAGCAATTCAAAATTCAAACATGAAGCAAAGCATGAAAGTTGTAGAGCAAGATAAACAAATGATTATGCATGGAGTATAATGTTAATTTAAGTAGCATTGTCAAATTAAATTTATGTATTTAACTTTATGAAAAATGCACCAAATATTTAATGGATCCTTTTTAACCAAGCTGACTAAAAGATATGAATTATCAACCATATGCATAAGGATTAGTTGTAAACATGTTTAAGATAATTGTATAGTGAAGGTAATGATTTCTAAACTCAGTCACTAGTGTAGAGTGAAATTAATAATATATAATAAAATCATTTTGAAACAATTTCAAATGATTATAGAGCAAACTTAATAGTTTTTAAATTAATCCTGCAATATATTTTGTCACATATTAATGATCTTAAATTTAAAACCACAACACATTCTCATATAAATCATAACATCTAACAACATACTATTATAATAAATCCTCCTTACATCCTTTACATATCAACATAATCCATATAAAATTTACCTCAAAATTAATACCACAATATATTTGCATGTAAATAAGAATGATACCATTATATTCTCTATACCACCACCTCTACATATCTATACTAAAACAGCTATCACTCAATAAAAACATGATAAATTATTTGAAAATTTTGATGAAATAAATTTTAATATTATTAAATAATATCTTACAATCCCCTCCCCCCCCAAAAAACAACTCATTGAACTAAGGCATATTATGCAAACCCAAAAAAAAACATATGGTAGCAAACAAAAGCTATGGCAAATATGCCCATGTGATTTCCAACTCATCTCATAAGTGGATGTGCTAACTAACCCATGTGGTTAACAGATCATAAACATAAGAATTTGTTCTCATGCTTTTCTTCTATTTCGACCAATTCAGAAATCCAGCTCTTCTTGTCATTATTTAATCTTTTTATTGATTATTATTGTTTGTGGGTAAGGCTGCATATTTTGGTGTTTGATTACAAAGTTAAAATGATTATTGAACATTTTATTCCAAGGAGGCTTTATACTTATTAAAATTTGAAAGTGAAATGTTTGTTATTATTATTATGTTTATGATTTCAGCGTGGGTTAATGATTATAGATTAATTTTTTTGAGGAATGAATGGATTAAATTTGATCATAATTTGGAGGTTCTATAAATAATAAAATTGATGATTATGTAAAGATATTAAATTTTTGTGAGATAGTTTTTAATTACTGATTTAAACTATATTTTGTGATTTATTTTGAGGATGAGAATTATATTTAGTTTTTTATTATATTACAATCAATCTAAGCTATATAAATCTTATCATTATATCTTTGAACTTATTGTTTCAATATTCAATTTGTCTTGTTTTGTGCACAAGTTAGCATTCAGCCTAACATAGACCCTTTTCATTTCCATTATCTTAGGCATAGAACTAGACCAATCCAATGCCTTTATACATTTCCTCACTTGAACTCAATTATGTGTATAATTATGTCTCTTAGATATAAGTGTACACATAGTCACACGCCTCTTTTTTAAATTTAAAATTTATCATTATCAAAGTTAATATTCCCAAAAACTCATCATCTTTGTCCACTTGTATTCCAAAACCTTTATTTTTTTTAATGTCTAGATTGTGTATTTAAAGACAAGTCCTATGCCATTAGTTTCATGAATAGAATGAATAAAAGGACGTAGCTAGATTGTGTATGTGTTTTTTTTTTAGTGTCTAGAATGAATATATTATTAGCTTGCATTAACATTTCATGGACAGATAGTACAATAATAATTTATCATAGACATAATGCAGTAGATTGTCTTTTTTGTTTTTAATCTTGTGAAATAAGTAATTGGGTTTGACAAGACTTAAGGATGTTAAAAGCGTAAATCCTAGTAGAGTAAACCCCCAAAGGTGTCCATTAATAGTGCATGGTGTAAAATCAAATACTATCTACACATTTGCAAGTTTTGGAAGTGCATGATAGTTAATGACAGAACCACAATGACTTAATAGAACCAAAAATCAAATAGATCTACACATGGTCATTCTTTGATATACAATATAGAGTAGACAAGCCTAATGTATAGTTCATAACAGACATTTCATTTCAAAATCTAAAACTTGATCATCCAACACACCACATAATCATATCTTCCACATTGACTATACATTATCAATGGACAAAGAGAAGAAATTATAATCCCTCATTTTAATTTTTGTTTGCTAGAATATTCAATATTTAATTGGGTCTCTAGATGGATATAGCTATATGGATAAAGTGTACTTTTTTTCTCTACATTTTAGAAATTTTGAATCTTTGATCCTACCTAAAGCTTTTCCCTAGGCGTCGTTCTTTGAAAAGTGGAGTATATATGATTTAGTATAAAGTAGTTTGGGTGATGTGCATAATAAAAACATCTAACAAAGGGAGAAAACATAAACATCAATAAGAAAAATATCAAGGAAATACAACTTCCAATAAACCCAGTAGAGATGTTTTATATAAATCTTGAATTAGTGGCAATATAATCATTTCAAACTTAAACAAGAACTCACCCAAATCCTTCATTTTAGTGTTAGTCTAAATGTGAAGTTGATGGTGTGGCAGCATGGTTGCCATTGATGTCAACATACTAATTATGTGTTTCAGTGATTGGTTTGTGCTCTACATTTCTAATATGTTGCAGTTGTAGTCACAGATGTATTGGTATGTTGTTGGAAGTTGCTTTGGGATGTCATCCTTATGATTTGTTACTCCAAGAGTTGTGCTCCAAAAGTATTCTCAGTGTTGGTAATATTTGACAGTATTTGCAGTGCTCCACATTTATGGTTTTGATGATGATATTTTAGATTTATGTTGCTCATGTCTTTATCTTTGTTATTCTGATTCAGCACGTGATGATGTGCTCCAAATTTTTGGTTGTCAATATCTTCATCTCGGGTCTGATTGACCTTGAATGTTACGTTTTTGCTCCAATGATTGTGGTGTATGGATAATGTGTTGTTTTGATCGATGTAGTGCATTATGGTGTGGTCTACTTCTTGTTCCTTTCCATCGCGGGAATGTTTAGTGTAGACCTATTTCAAATTGTGTTCTAGTATATTCTTTGGCTGACTTGGAAAACTTCTTATTCAAAAGATTGGTATACATAAAGGATGATTTTAACGTGAAATATATATAGAAGCAAGTGGATTGAAAAAGAACATCTATTTTTTGTGAATTTGTGTGACGTTATGTGAAAGTGCAAATGTGCAAATGTGAAGGTTGATGAAAATATTTCTAAAGACTTTGGTATACAAGCAAGATATGAATTCGATGAGTCTGCAAGTAGAGAAGAAGAGGAGAATTGTAGAGAAAAAGATAAGCAGAAAGAAACCCATGTTGCTCCAGAAATGGTATCTAAAATTATGAGTTATGTACAAAAAAACCACTCTACGAATCAAAGTATAGGAGACAAGAATAGAGGTGTTCTTACAAGAAGCAAAGTTGTTGAGGAACAAGTTCTTATATGTTTACTTCTTGAAACTAAACCTAAGATAGTTGAAGAAGCATGTAAAGATTAGAATTGGATGAAAGCTATGAAGGAAGAGTTAGATCAGATTGAGAAAAATCTGACTTGGGAACTAATCCCTAGACCGACAAATAAGAATGTTATTGGAACAAAGTGGATGTTATGAAATAAGATGGATGATGATGGACGTGTTGTATGAAAAAAGGAAAGATTGGTATGCCAAGGTTACACTCAAGTTGAAGGCATTAATTTTGAATAGACTTACATGCTCTTGTTTCCAAATTGGAAGCTATTAGGATATTTTTGGCTTTTGCAGCATATAAGGATTTCAAAGTTTATCGAATGGATGTGAAATCAATATTCTTGAATGGGAAACTAAAAGAAGGACCTACATTGAGCAACCAGAAGGATTTAAGTTGTCAAATGATTTGGATATTGTTTGAAGATTTAAGAAGGCATTATGTGGGTTGAAGAAAGCACCTAGAGCTTGGTATGGGAGGCTAGACAAGTATTTATTGAATCAAGGATTTTAAAAAGGGTCTACTGACAACAATCTTTACTTTAAAGTTGAATCAAACAAGATCCTAATTGTTATTGTATATGTGGATGACATAATATTTGGAGGAAATGATGGCATGTGCAAGAAGTTTGTTGATGAAATGCAAAAGGAATTTGAAATATCTATGATTGGTGAGTTGAATTTCTTTCTTGAATTGTAAGTGAATCAAAGAAGTAAAGGTATTTTTATTTATCAATAAAAGTTTGTTAGGGAGTTGTTGAATTTTTTTGGATTGGAGAATTAAAAACTAGTATGTACTCTTATGACAACCGGATGCAAGTTGACTAATGATGATCTAAATCTCATAAGACTAATCTAAGCAAGTACAAATCAACAATTGGAGGATTTTTATACCTAACTGCTACTGGACCAAATAGCATGTATGTTGTTTTCCTTGTAGCTAGATTCCAGCAACATTCGAAAGAGTCATATGTTGTTGTAGTAAAGAGAATTTTTAGATATCTAAAAGGTACTAAAGATTTTGGACTGTGGTATCCCAGAGAATCAAATTTTACTCTAAAATCTTAGACTAGTCCAGATTGGGTAGGAAGTGTTGATGAAAGTGTAGATAGGTATTCGGAAATCATCAAAGCAAGTAGCAAATTAGACTAGCTCAATCACAAAAACTAGATTGCAATGACAAATCCTAAAAACAATCAATAGAGATATTGAAAATAAGACATTTAAACCGAATGCAAACCATTACAAACGTGAATGTCTCCTCCAGAATTCTCCATTGTCCTTCTTTCTCCTTCAAATTGCTTTGTTTGTGGATCTCACCTACAAGTGCATAAGCATGAGATGAAAGCAAGATTGACAAGATGAGATGACGACATAAGGATACAAGAAGTGTGATTGATTCAAATCTTTTGATTGAAGAAATTCATCCAATTTATAGACAAATTGGAGAGATGACAAGATTAGCATGAAGAGATTTGAAAGGAAATTTCAAATCAAGAATGACAAATATGACAAATTATGAAAAAATTGACACTTTCTATGCAAGATTGATTAATTGACAAATTATGACAAAATTGACAAAGTTGCTATGTAAAATTGATTGATTGACAAATTATGACAAATTATGACAAGATTGAAATGTCATTCCCATGAAATTAGGGGAAATATTAGAAAAATAGGAGAAAATAGAAAATTAGATGAATTGGAAATTAGGAAATTAGAAATTGATGAAAATTAGGAAATTAGGAATTAGGAGAAATTAGTAAATTGGAAAATTAGGTAAATTAATTAATAATTTTTCATTCATTAATTAATTCACAAAAAGAGGGAAGAATCAATTAGCCAATTAAATAAATATTTAATTGTGACAAGAAGACTTAGGATAAATAAATAAATTATTTAACCTAGAGGGAAAATGACAAACAAGATTAAATGAATAAATCATAAAACCTTAGAAGATGAATTAGAAATGCAAGGACGACAATTAGGTCTTGAAAAAAGATAATTGATGTCGATTCGATCATGATTCTGATTAACAAAGGACCAATGCTGACAAACGATTGAGATTGGTTGACAAACTAACCAAGATTGATAAAGAGACCAAATTGATATGCACCAATTGATGAGGGACAATGACTAATTGATCCAAATTGACACGATTGAAAAGGACAACGATCGATGACAAATCGATCACAAAATTGACGAGATTGACAAGAACAACGATTGATGACAAATCGATTGAAAAATGACAAGATTGAAAAGGACGAGGATCGATGACGAATCGATCGCAAAATGACAAGATTGACAAGAGGACAAAACCCTAATTCTATCATCGATTAGGATTGACGATGTCCAAAATGAAATCGAATTGACAATGAGCACGCACATTGATGCGACAAGATAAGATCAACCAAAATCATGACTAAAGATTATTATCAACAAGACCAAATTTGAAAGCAAGACAAATGAAGAATGCAAAAGAAGGACTCGATGCTCACAAATGATAAAGACCAAGTGTGCAACATAGAGGAAATGTTAATGCAATGCAAAAACCCTAAAATAAGGCAATGCGCAAATGTTAAAGTATGACTCCACAAGCGTTGACCATTTTTAGACGTCTACATTTTGCCCCTCTTTGAGACAATGCGATTCTAAGCGTTGTTTCAAAGAACAATAATGAAAATGCCCTAGACAATGATAATGACATATGCATGCCCACTAAAGGAATTGGCTGGAAAAATTTAGAAAAGAGGCCAAGTGATCAATAAGAATGACAGAAGATGATAGGTTCGAATGGATTGCCAAGACTGACGGAAAAACTGTTAGTAAGAAGAAATTAGAAAAAGGACAGTTAGAGATGAAGCAAAACTTGCTTTTACAAATGCACATAAGTAGGTGAGAACCTTTATTTAATGTAGCAAAGCGGATGCAGAGCATTATGGCATTGAAGGCCAGAGCTGGAATGCAACCCCTTTTGCAAAAGATAGACACATCGCACACAAGGAATGAGTGAAGCATCCTAGGGTGCATACATCAAGGGTCAAGGTATGTGCGACGTTCACAAAGCGAATGTACATATCACAGACACCCAATGATATAGTTGCCCCAGTTTGTGACAAACATTCCACAAACAACAAACACAACAAAAATGGAAAGGGACCATGAACCATCCCGATCATTCTAAATCACTCAATGACATCATTGAGCAACATAGGAACATGATCGAAGCCAAAGATAAATTAGTAAAAAGATAAGACTCACAAATTCGACCAAGTCAAACAAACATTCTGATTGTCATTGTCAAAAGTGGAACACAAGAATGATCATGCTATCTAGTTTCAGGGAATGCGGTACCCCATCTAAGACAGGACACAGTCTGGTTTCGAGTATACCACACCCTGTATAAGACCCATGATAATAATGACAAGGACAAATGATATTGATGTTGATTGATTGATATGACAATTTTGATCAATTTGCATGTCTAGTTTGATTGAAAAGTTCATCTGTTAACGCATGATTTCATTAAAGTGCAATGTTGGATTGATTATTGTTGGATGTATGCTCAGCGATCTGTCTATGCATAGAGGGTACCATTTATTGACAAAATGCAAAATGCCAAAGGAATTGTTTTTGGATTTTGATGTTTTGAAAAAAAAAAATTGTTCATTTTTTTTCAGGACTTTATCTGACATTTTAGGGATTATTTCGGGACATTTTTTTGGGTTTTTTGGATTATTTCAGGACATTTTTTGATTTTTTTTTAGAGTTTTTTAGGACATTATTCAATTTTTTATGATTTTTTTTTTCAGGATATTATTTGATTTTTATGATTTTTTTAAGGACATTTTTCAATTTTTTATGATTTTTTTCAGGACATTTTTCAATTCGAAAGCTCCAGTAATTGATCATGACAAGGGGCACACACCCAATGAAATTTTGAAAGACATATACAGCGACCAGGACTGAAACATATGCACAAGGACTAGAAACCTAAGTATGCAAGACAATGATGTTGACCAATCACAGGCCTAGAACAAAACATTGGGTCAGAGCAAGCATGATAAACCTGCGGGGGAAAAGTATAGCTAGGGGTCATGATAGATGACAGAGCAATAATCTATTACACATGGTGCCTGTTTGCCAGGTTTTCACCATGGTACTTGCCCAAAGTGCCTGTTTGCCAGGTTTTCACTAGAGGGTGAATTTTTCTTTACTTTTGTTTGTCTTTTTCTTTTTTTTTGCTTTTTCACTTTTTTTGATGTTTTTGTTTTTTGATTTTTTTAGGATCGTATTTGAAGAACTGCTGACAAAAAACTATGCCTAGTACTTGTGAAGGTGCATGCTATTTACAGGATCGTACAGAGGTTCGCCGTCTGGGGTTGCAAGTTGATATGCCCCCGAGCCATAGGCTACAGTAACTATGAAAGGTCCAACCCAATTAGGTTCAAATTTTCCTTTGATGATGTCATTTGATTGTGTATTATTGGGGTTTGCTTTTAAAACCAGATCTCCCACTTTGAAGTGTCACCCTTTGACCTTCTTATTATAAGAGTGATGGAGACAGTTTTGATATGCTTGCAAATGTGTCAGGGCTATCTGACGTTTCTCATCTAACATCTCAAGCTGATGCAACCAAGAGACTCTGTGCATTTCATCATCAATAAAATGTTGCAAGGAAACACGCAAAGGGGGAATTTCCACTTCCAAGGGTAAAATGGCTTCCACACCATACACCAAGGAATAAGGTGTTGCGCCAGTAGGTGTGTGGATAGAAGTACGATAAGCCCATAGTGTTGGATTCAACTGTACATGCCAATCTTGACCAGCATCATTGACAACCTTTTTCAGGATCTTGATAATGGTTTTATTTGATGCTTTGGCTTGACCATTACCCTACAGATAGTAAGAGCTGGAGAAACCATGTTGGATGTGAAACTTTTCACAGAGTTCCTTGACATCTTTATTCTTGAATGGTCAGCCATTATCTGTGACTATTGCAAGGAGAACCCCATATCTGCATATGATATAATTCAATAGGAATTTTGAAATTTGCACACTAGTGATATAGGTCATAGGGATAGCCTCAATCCATTTTGTAAAGTACTCTATGGCTGTAATGATAAACTTATGTCCATTTGCAGATGTCGAGTGAATCTTACCAATAAGATCCAATCCCCATTGAGAAAAGGGCCATGGAGATATGACAGAATGAAGCTCTTGGGCTGGCGCATGAATGTAATTTCCATGGATTTGGTATTTGTAGCACTTCTTGACAAAATCATGAACATCCTTTTTCAGAGTGGGCCAATAATACCCTGTATGAACCAACTTTTTGGCTAAGCTCAGACCATTGAAATGGCCCCCACATATACCATCATGAACCTCGCATAAAGCCATTTGTGCTTTGTCAGAATCCAAACACCTAAGGAGGGTGTGGTCAAAGGAACGACAGTAAAGGGTGTCTGTGATGATGACATATTTGGCTATCTAGTAGATGAAGGCTCAGCATTGGTTAGAGGAAAGGTTAGGTGGTAAGGTTTGGGATTTCAAATATTGATAGATGTCATTGTACCACGGGGAATTAGGACCAACAAGAACACACATCACATCTGTTGTCGGAATTTCAAAAGAAGGGATAAGCAACTGTTCGACCAAAAATTCACATCTGTCCATATTATGGGGCATATTTAACATGGAAGCAATAGTGGCCATCGCATCTACCGATTTGTTTTGAATTCTTGGAACTTGACTGAAATGGATAGCCGTAAATTTTGTCTTGAAGAAATCCACCATATGCTTGTAGGGAATAAGCTTTTCATCTTTTGTTTCGTAGTCATCATTCACTTGACAGATGACTAACTGAGAATCTCCATAGACTTGCAAATGTGTGATGTTCCAGTGAATCACTACTCAGAGTCCTGTGACCAGAGCTTCATATTCTACAATGTTATTGGTGCACTGGAAAGTTATTCTGTAGGATTTGGGAATAGCATCACCTTGAGGGGTGACAAACAATATACCTACTCCGAACCTAAATTTGGTATGGGATCCATCAAAATATAACTTCCATTCATTAGAAGATGTGACAGCAAAGACTGATTCATCCAAAAAATCTGTCAACATTGGATGATCATCATGAATAGGTGCCTCTGCAAGTTGATCTGCTATGATTTGTCCTTTTATTGCCTTTTGCTCAATTTACTCAATATCAAACTCACTAAGGATCATAACCCACTTTGCTAGGTGACCTATCAAAGCTGCCCTACTAAGCAAGTATTCAAGGGATCAATTTTTGCAACTAGCAATGTCTGATGATTTAACATATAGTGTCAAAGCTTCTGTGTTGCAAAGACCACTGCCAAACATGACTGTTCAATAGTTGAATAATTTAGCTCATAGCCCACTAGTGTCTGATTGATATAATAAATAGCCTGTTCTTTGCCTGTCTCATCCTGTTGGGCCAAGAGAACTCCCAGTGCCATTTCAGTTGCAGAAATATACAATAAGAATGGCTAACCTTCTATAGGAGGCATTAGAATAGGTGGCAACAACAGATAATCCTTGAGAGTTTGAAATGTTGATTGACATTGCTTAGTCCATTTAAAAGTGACACCTTTATGCAATAAATGCTGGAAGGGATGACATTTGTCTACCAATTGAGCTATAAACCAATGGATTGATTGTAACTTCCCTTGTAGACTTCTTAGTTGACGTAGATTTGAAGGAGGAGGCATATCCATTATTGCTTTAACCTTTTCAGAATCTACTTCGATACCTTTGTGAGAAACAATGTACCCTAATAATTTGTTGACTGTGACACCAAAGACACATTTCTTTGGGTTGAGTCTGAGCTTGTAGGTTTCCATCCAATCAAAGATGGGGCCAAGGATGGCTAGATGACTATCTCTTGTGACAAATTTGCATAATAGGTCATCAACATAGTCTTCCATCAAAGTATGCATAAAATCATGGAAAATTGTCATCATAGCTCTTTAATATGTTTCTGTTGGGAAAAATGGTGTCTCAACCTTGCATTTATGTGAGGTTACTATTTATAGTAAGTTTTTATTTGAGCAAGAAATGGTGCAAAACTCTCCCTGAAGCTTCTGGTTGGCTAGATAAGCATTCCGGTAAAGTTTCGTCGCAAGGTCACAGCTAGTTTTGAAGATATTAAAGTTTTCGTCTTGGAGGGGTGCAATAAAATGTTTAAACTTAATTTTGGGGACTTTAGAGGCTCTAAAATGCCCTGAAAAAAGTTCGTAGCCAGCGAAGCGGGTTACGAGGTGATAGAGCACTTCGCGAGCTTTCTGGTGCTTCAAACGGTTCGTCAATCGGACACCCGGTTCTCAAGTTATGGCACCCGGAAGTTTGTACTCCTGAAATAGGAAAAATAATTTGTATCGGATATATAAATGAGCTGTAAAAGGGAGCAACATGTGTTGATGTGTGCTTTAACATGTCATAGGACATCTAGAAGGGAGATAAGGTCGGCTACACCTTATTGGGTGGTTTTAGCCCATGGTTTTGTAATACCGTTTGACGGTTTCTTGTATTGTATCTCCTATTTATGAGGTGTGTGAGATAGAGGTTGTGTGTAAGAGTCTCATGTCTATTGAGTTGCCTCTGAATCTCTGATTAGTGGTACTCCTGCGAAGAGCTTGCTCTGCAAGTATGTTGTAATCTATTTTTGATTGCTGAATAAAATATTGAGCTGCTTTTGGAGGGTGGGGTTTTTCTCCCGAAAGGGTTTTCCCCACGTAAATCATTGTGTTGTGGTATGAATGTTATTATATCTATTTCTATTTTTTGTAACTGTTGTAATGATCTGAAAAGTTTTGCATTACCCTCCTCTCAAGGTTAGTGTAGGAAGTTGTTTCCGCTACTTTACTTCCTTACAAGTGGTATCAGAGCCTGATCACCTTTGGTTTCAATTGTGGGCAGTTGGGTTTTTTTTGAACTAATCCAGATTTGAGTGGGATCTTGTGCAGAAGACACTTTGTGATCTTGTTCCAGGAATATTCAGATGGAAAGTTCGTCAGGGAGAATAGAGGTGGAGAAATTCAATGGAAGTAATTTTGAGATGTGGAAGCTGAAGATGGAAGATCTGCTAATAGATCGAGATCTTTGGGATGCTATTGATGCGAATGTCCAAAGGCCCTCAGATCCTACTGCGGCAGCTCAGTATGATGTTATGGACCGAAAAGCCAAGGGTCTAATCAGACTGTGCCTGGCAGACTCTGTTCTAATCAATGTCCATGAAAAAAACTCTGCAAAGAAGCTATGGACTAAGCTTGGTGAGATGTATCAAGTGAAATCTTTATTAAATCAAATTTTCTTAAGAAAGAAATTGTATTCCTTGAAGATGGAAGAGGGTGGACGAATTGCAGACCACCTAGAAGCATTCAATATGATTGTGGCTCAATTAGTATCCGTCAGTGTTAAGATGGACGAGGAGGAAAAATGTCAGATCTTGCTTTGCTCTTTGCTTGATTCGTGGGATTCTCTTGTTATGGCTATCGGTAGTACTTCTGTTGTTTTGAAATCTGAAGATGTGGTGGGTGCCCTACTCGGTGAAGAGATGCGAAGGAAGCTATCCATCAGTTCAAAGGAAGCTCTAACTGTTCGTGGAAGACCTAAGGAGAAAGGCAAGAAGAATGAGAAGCGTGGCAAGTCCAAATCCAAAGGGAGATCGAAATCTCCTGGAAAGTCCAAAGTCATTTGCTAGAATTGCGGTAAACTGGGTCACATCCGTAAGGACTACAAAGAAGAAAAGAAGAAGAAAAAAAAAAAGTTCGATTCTGATTCTGAGTCCGACAAGGAAGATGGCGATGCCTTTATTGCGGCTTTGGCGATTCATGCAGGTAATGATGCCTGGCTAATTGACTCAGGTGCATCTTTTCATATGACTTCCAATAGAGATTGGTTTTCTGAATATGAAGGATTTAATGGAGGTAAGGTGTACTTGGGTGATGATTCACATCTAGACATTGTTGGTCGAGGTAAAGTTAGAATCAGGTTTTCTGATGGTAGAATAAAAAGGATTAATGGTGTGTTGCATATCCCTGGATTAAAACGAAACTTGTTATCTGTGAGCAAACTGATAGATGCGGGTGTGCAGGTAGTCTTTTCTGAAGCAGTATGTAAGATGATTAAGGGTGCTATGGTAGTTGCTAGAGGTGTCAGGTTTGGCACTTTGTATAAGCTTGAAGCATACACTGTTGAGTGTAATAGCACTTCTGTAAAAAGTAAATCTGTGGAAACTTCACTGGAAGATTTGAAGGTTTCACCTTCAGCAGATGGAAATGGTTTTTGGGTACCTAAGGGTGCTCTTTCGTCTGAAGCAAAGTTACCTGCAGAGAAGACTATGTTATGGCACCAGAGACTTGGCCACATTGGAGAAAAGGGTCTAAGGACCTTGAAAAATAAAAACCTTGTTGAAGGTTTGAATGACTGTAACCTTGACTTTGATTTCTGTGAGCATTGCATTTATGGAAAACAAAACCGCGTTCAGTTTTACTCGAGTTCTCATAAAACTTGTGGTGTTTTGGATCTTATCCATTCTGATGTGTTTGGTCCAGTAGATGTCTCTTCGATTGGAAAATCCACATATTATGTTTCATTTATTGATGATTTTAGTAGAAGGACATGGGTTTATTTTCTAAAGAGTAAATCTGAAGTTTTTAGTCATTTTAAAGAATTTAAAGCAATGGTTGAGTTGCAGACTGGAAAGAAAATAAAATGTTTGAGAACTGATAATGGCGGTGAGTTTTACTCTAATGATTTTGATAGATTCTGTAAAGACTGTGGAATTAACAGGCAGAAGACAACTCCGTATTCTCCACAGCAGAATGGAGTTGCAGAAAGAATGAACAAGACACTGATGGAGAAGGCTAGGAGTATGTTGAGTGGTGTTGGTCTCGAACAAAAGTTTTGGGCTGAAGCTGTTGCCACTGCTTGCTACCTGATTAACAGGTCTCCTACATCAGCTCTTGTTGATAAAACGCCTATGGAAGCATGGTCAGGTCACAAGCCTTCATTGAGACATCTTAGAGTTTTTGGTTGCGAGGCATATGCACATGTGCCAAAGGAGAAGTGAACAAAGTTGGAGAACAAGGCTGTGAAATGTATCTTCATCGGGTATAGTTATGGTGTGAAAGGATACAAGCTTTGGGACCCTGTTGCACAAAAGGTAATTCACAGTAGAAGTGTTATTTTTAGAGAAATTAAGTCTCCTTCTGTTACATTGCAGCCAGAATAGACTAAAAAAGAAGATGTGATTCAACTTCCTTCTACACCTGAAAGAGTTGAATCAAGACCCCTAGATAGGCAAGAATTTGAGGAGAGCTCGTCTAGCTCTGAATCTTCAGAAGAGGAGGAAGAACCTCCAACTCAGCTTGTTCGAAGGTCTACAAGACATAGACAACCACCTGAAAGGTATTCACCTGATGATTGGAGATGTATTTTTGCTCTGAATACTAGTGTGGATGAACCGAAATCTGTAGAAGAGGCATTAGGTATGAATGATGCAGAATCCTGGAAGATTGCTATGGAGGAAGAAATGGTAGCTTTGAAAAAGAATGATACATGGGATCTTGTACCATTGCCTGAAGGACGAAAACCTGTTGGTTGTAAATGGGTGTTCAAGAAAAAGATTGGTTCAGATGGAAGCATTGAGAAGTATAAAGCAAGGTTGGTTGCAAAAGGCTACTCTCAGGTTGAGGGTGTTGATTACGGTGAGATATTTTCTCCTATTGCAAAAATGACGTCCATTAGATTTTTGCTTTCTATTGCTACTGCTTATGATTTAGAGGTTGAGCAAATGGATGTGAAAACTGCTTTCCTTCATGGTGATTTGGAGGAAGATATTTATATGACACAGCCAGAGCACTATGTGGTGAAAGGCAAAAGTAATTTGGTCTGTAAATTGAAGAAATCTTTGTATGGCCTCAAACAAAGTCCTAGAATGTGGTACCAGAAATTTCATACATATGTGTTGAGTTTGGGATTTGAACGTTCTAAATCAGATCACTGTGTTTATTATAAATCTTATGGTGATCATTTCTTATTCATTGCATTGTATGTTGATGATATGTTATTCATTGGTAAAGGGAAAGGTATGATTTCAGAACTGAAGTCTCAGCTCGCTGCTAAATTTGAAATGAAAGATCTTGGTGCAGCAAAGCACATTCTTGGGATGGAAATTAGAAGAGATAGGGTAAACAGAAAGTTATGGCTAGGCCAGAGTAAGTATGTGAATTCAGTGTTACAGAGGTTCAACATGCAGAATTGTAGACCATTGAGTGTTCCTTTTACAGTTGGAATGAAACTATCTATTTCAGATTGTCCTACATCCCCATTGGAGATGGAAGACATGAGCAGAGTGCCTTACCAAAGTGTGGTTGGAAGCTTGATGTATGCTATGGTCTGTACTAGACCAGACATTGCCCAAGCAGTGGGAGTACTTTCTAGATATATGTCTAATCCTGGTAGAGTTCATTGGGATGCAGTCAAAAGAGTCTTCAGATATTTGAAGGGTACTTCAGAGTATTCTTTGTGTTATCATGGTAATTCAGTTGGAGACATGACTTCCCTTGATATCCATGGTTATGTGGATTCAGATTGGGCAGGTGATATTGATAGCAGAAGATCCACTAGTGCTTATGTGTTTACTTTGTTTGGTGGTGCAATTAGTTGGATGAGTAAGCGACAGGCTGTGGTTGCTTTATCCACTACTGAAGCAGAGTATATGGCAGCTACTCATGCTTGTAAAGAGGCCATTTGGCTTAAGAGACTGTGTTCGGATATTGGAATAAAATAAGGTTCAGTGACAATTTACTGTGACAGTCAGAGTGCAATTAGCCTAGCTAAGAACCCGACATTTCATGCCTGGACCAAACATATTGATGTTCAGTATCATTTTGTTAGAGATATGGTCGAAGATGGTAGGGGGAAGCTGGTTAAGGTGGAAACTTTGATGAATGTTGCAGATGCTTTAACTAAGGCTGTGAGCACAGAGAAATTCAGATGGTGTTCAGAGTCTATGGGCCTTATGGCCCCTAGCAATTGATTCATTGTGTTGACATTCCCTTCCGCTCTTGCAAGGTGTTCGACAAGTGGGAGATTTGTTGGGAAAAATGGTGACTCAACCTTGCATTTATGTGAGGTTACTATTTATAGTAAGTTTTTATTTGAGCACGAAATGGTGCGAAACTCTCCCTGAAGCTTCTGGTTGGCTAGATAAGCATTCTGGTAAAGTTTCGTCGCAAGGTCATAGCTAGTTTTGAAGATATTAAAGTTTTCATCTTGGAGGGGTGCAATAAAATGTTTAAACTTAATTTTGGGGACTTTAGAGGCTCTGAAATGCCCTGAAAAGTGGCCGTAACCGGTGAAGCGGGTTACGAGGTGATAGAGCACTTCGCGAGCTTTCCGGCGCTTCAAACGGTTCGTCAATCGGACACCCGGTTCTCAAGTTATGGCCTCCGGAAGTTTGTACTCCTGAAATAGGAAAAATAATTTGTATCGGATACATAACTGAGCTGTAAAAGGGAGCAACATGTGTTGATGTGTGCTTTAACATGTCATAGGACATCTAGAAGGGAGATAAGGTCGGCTACACCTTATTGGGTGGTTTTAGCCCATGGTTTTGTAATACCGTTTGACGGTTTCTTGTATTGTATCTCCTATTTATGAGGTGTGTGAGATAGAGGTTGTGTGTAAGAGTCTCATGGCTATTGAGTTGCCTCTGAATCTCTGATTAGTGGTACTCCTGCGAAGAGCTTGCTCTGCAAGTATGTTGTAATCTATTTTTGATTGCTGAATAAAATATTGAGCTGCTTTTGGAGGGTGGGGTTTTTCTCCCGAAAGGGTTTTCCCCACGTAAATCATTGTGTTGTGGTATGAATGTTATTATATCTATTTCTATTTTCTATAACTGTTGTAATGATCTGAAAAGTTTTGCATTACCCTCCTCTCAAGGTTAGTGTAGGAAGTTGTTTCCGCTACTTTACTTCCTTACAGTTTCTCCATCATTTTTAAGGCCAAAGGGCATCACATTCCAGCAATAGGTACCCCAAGCACATGTGAATGCAGTCTTATGTTGATCTTCAGGAGCAATACGAATTTGATTATATCTGGAAAAACCATCCATCAATGATAGCATCTCATATCCGGCAGTCATGTCAACTATGATGTCTATATTTGGTAGTGGAAAATCATCTTTAGGGCATGCTTTATTAAGATCCCTAAAATACATACAGATTTTGATCCCCCAGTTACTTTGCTAACTGGTACCAAATTTGAAATCCAGTCTGCATAATCAATGGGTTGGATAAAGCCCACATCTAATAATTTTTTTAGTTCTACCTTGACCAAGAGAGCCACCTGGGGATGCATCTTTCTAACTTTCTGTTTGACAGGCTTGGCATTTGATTTTAATGGTAAGTGATGAAGGATAAATTCTGGATCAAGGCCGGGCATATCTACATAGGACCATGCAAAACTGATCTTCTTCTCAAGAAAGAAATTGACAAAATCTTTCTTTTCCTATTTTGATAGAGAAGCAACAAAATGAATGACCTTAGGGTTGTCAGGTGTACCCAAATTTATCTCTTCGATCATTTCCACAAGCAATGTTGATTTATCCTGACTTGATAGGGGTATGTCCAATCTTCCACCTTTGGGTGCCTCAGAGAGGTTTTCACCCGCAGGTACGTCTTTTATTTTTACTTTTTCATGATTAGAGAGTGCCTTACGATTTTCACTCAAAGACTCATTCTTTTGATTTTTTACTTTTTCTTTTCTTTTTTCATTTTTATGACTGGAAGATGGAGTTGATTCCCCAAAATATGTTGTGGAATCTAGATCAATAGCAAATCCTGCCTTATGATCACCTTGTGGTATGCCTTCTCGGAGTCCCAGAAATTCAGCAATTGCTTCATCATTTTGAAAATAATCTAATGTGAGTGGTTCTTGTTGGTCATGTTGGATAAGCTATGGATAGACAAGAGGCATGTCATCATCGGTTGTAAGGAGAGAGAGGGCCGAGATGGTAAAAATGTAAACATCTGTGGTATCACTGTCTGAACTGCTCGTATCTGATTCAGAGCTTGGGTCCCAGAATGACTCTATCCAAGCGTTCGGACATGTTTTGGGAGGGGGAGTTATTTCATGTTTGTCTTCCATGGGCAAATCATCAGGGTCAAGGAAAACATTGTCAAGGGCATAGGAGCTAGAAGAAAAGGAACTCCACTCCCATTCATTGGAATCAGTTTCAGGTCGGGTATCCTCAAGTGTTGTTTCATCATCAGAGTCACGCCTCTTTCTACATGTGGTCACTTTGGTAGACGAGGGTCCAATTCACAATGGTACAAAACCTAACCCTAAAGTTGGAGGTCACCTCTTGGGTATAATAGGTTCTAGCCTTCCTTTCTTGTCAGGGCCCAAGCCACTACAGCCATCATATCCCTTTTTCTGTAGTATAGTAAACCCTTTGTCGTACTGCTCCACCGGCAACCTGACAGGTGGTGCCTCAGTTGGATCCTTATAAAGCCAATCTATGACATCATCATCCAAATTTTCTTTGTCAAGTTCACCCCATCTTGTAAATGTAGTGGGGGGTTGATATTGAATAACTATCTTAGGTTCCTTTTGCAACAAATGTGGTTTGCCATGTGATTTTGGAGATATTGGTAAATTCCCAATTAAGAATGTTTGAGCCATTGAATACTCTCCACATCCTTGGTCTTGTATCTTCAATTTTCCTTTGATAGCATCTAACAATTCATTAGGATCCACATAATTATGTGAGTGGGCCTCTCTATTGACTGGGACTTGTTGCTGTGGGGAATCCTTTAGATTAGCACAAAATTGAAATGGATTAGGATCTCCTAGAATTGTTATCTTAGTCCCATTGTAAGGATATTTTAAACATTGATGATAAGTGGATGGAACGGCTTTCATTGCATTGATCCACGAACGGCCAAGAATCATATTGTAAGGGAGATCGAGGTCTAGGACCTGCAGGAAAGTGTTTTCTATCACTGGACCGACTCTGATAGGCAATGAAATTATCCCTTTAGATGGGCACTCAGCATCATCATATGCTTTGATTGTTATTCTTTTGGAAGAATCAATGTCATTTTCTATATAACCAAGACCAATGACCACTCTCAAGGTACAGATGTTAAGACCCACTCCGCCATCTATCAAGACTCATCAAATTTTGCAATTATGGACAAAGACTTTGAGATGTAATGGATCATTATGAGGGAGCTTATCAGGAGAAATATCATTATTAGAAAAGGTGACATGTTGGCAAACAGCTAGATGTCCAATTCGGGCTTGAAACTGGTCAACATCAATGTCTGTCAGGACACTAGACTCAATTAAAGCTTTATCTAGGACTGCATGATGCATAGGGGACATTTTCAACAACTCAAGAATTGATATTTGTGCAGGTGTTTTCCCCAGATGATCTAGGAGATTATATTGACTTGTAGGAGTTGATTTAGGAGGGATTGCAGGAGCTCCTTTCAGGACTATTTTGGATCGGTGAGTGGTGACCGCGCAAGAAGGATCTTGTCCCTTTATTCTTATGGTGGAAACATACTCATTTGATGCTCGAAAACAATTGATGACATTGTTATAACCAATATTTGCATAATTTGTTGTTTGGGTAGAGTTTGAAGAAGATGCTTTACCCTTATCATGATCAAGTTAAGGAGTTTTAAAAACTGTATGATCAGTGTTAGAGGTCGCGTTGGGTAGGTCTACCTCAATTACTCCTTGATCTAACAAATCTTGAATCATATGTTTCAATTGAAAACACGATGTAGTTTTATGTCCTTTTGATCGATGGTATTCACAATATGCATTATCATTCCACCAATGCGGCTTTACCAATGGTTCTGCCTTGATATGTGGTAATTTGATAAACTTTGCTTATATCAATTGTTTCATTACTGACTCAATAGGCTCTCCCAATGGCGTAAATTGTCGAGGAGGTCCATCCCTTGATCAGAAAGGTTTTCATTGCTGGTTTTGTTGTTGACCTTGTTGATTATATTGTTGAGTATATTTTTGGTATTGTGGCTGTTGAGTAACATTACTTGCTAGTGTTTTATTTTGTTCCATAGTTGACATATTAGGAGCACTCAATTTCTTTATTGTGAATGAGGGTTGATTTGCATTCACTGCTCTTGCGTCAACAACTACATCATTAGTGACATTCTTATTTTTGTACCAAAATCTATTTCTGTCCCCTGCATTGTTTGTATTGTCACTGTCTTTGTTGAGCTTAATGATTCCCTTAGCCACAAGAGCAGTTTCAATGTTCATCCCTTTCTTAATGAGTTTCTCAATGGTACTGGGACTTTTCAATTTGAGTTCATACATCATTTCTGGGACCAAATTTTGAATAAATAAGTTCACTTGTTGTTCTTCAAGTATATCTAGGGAAGAACGACTATACAAGCTTCACCATCATTGCAAGAAAGTCACTAATGGTTCACCTTGCTTTTTCTTGGTGTTGCATAAATCTGACATAGTCACTTCACTATCAATATTGAACGCGAAGTGAGATATAAACTTTTGAGCCAGTTCCAACCAATTCTTTATATTCCCTGGCAAATGCGAATACCAATCCATGGCTTGTCCTATGAGACTTCATGCGAACAAGCGCATTAAATATGTTTCCTCATAACTCACTTCAGTACATGTTGCGAAAAATGCTCGAATGTGGTCTTTTGGATTGCCATTCCCTTTATATTTCTCAAAATTAGGTGCCTCAAAATTCTTTGGGAAGGGAGGCATGTACAAGCTCTTGTCAAATGGATTAGGACATAAATCTTGATCTATGTACAATTTCTTTGTTCTTTTGGTTTCCAATGCATCAACTTGTCATTGCAACTTCTCAAGTTGTTGCGCAATTGTGTCAGATTTTGGAGGTTCATCATTGATCCTGGTGGGTACTTTTTGTTGATACATCGTGTTTCCCATCGGTTGTTGATGCTCTGAAATTGCCATCTTTGGTGTCTCCGACATATAATATTCTTGATATAGCTCTTGTTGCGGTGGTTGTGCCACGCCTTGATATTGGCCTTGTTGTTATGCTTCTTGTGGTGGAATCATGATTGGTAGCCTTGGTTGATATTGCAATTAAGGGTGTTGTTGATATTGCACAGACATCAATTGTGGTTGTGAAGCATGATAACTTGTTTTTCCTGGCACATATTGAGTCACATGTTGTTGTTGATGCTAACGAATTAGAATTTGCTGACTTTGTGCCAGTTGTTGTTGTCTTGATGTAAATCCCATCATTTGCAAAAAACTTTGTTTGGGAGGTTTTTGTTGTTTCTCCTTAAGATGGGGTATGGCACTTGCATTGACTCGCTATGTTGTTTGTCCAATCCATTGTGGTGTTTGCAAGTTTGAATTAACTTGTAATGGTGTAGAAGATGTTGCAACTTGTTGTTGAATGCAATATTGTTGTTGTTGTGCATTGCTTGTTTGCGCATTTGAGTGTGCCTTTTGTGCATTCCTCAATTGTTGCAACATTTGCTGTTGGTGCACACCACTATTTGTAGCTCTTTGTGTTGTCATTATCAAAGGATCTATCACAATATTTTGCACAATAGGTACTTGAGTATTTGGCAAATATATTGAACTTAATGGGATATAGGAACTTTGTTGCATTGTGGAATTATTTTGGACATTGGTGAGATCGGGCATTCCAGTCGTAAATCTTTCTTGCATCTTAGATTTTGATCCAATTTTATGAATGCAAGGAACCACTTCTTATTGAGGGATAGCTATCAATATTTGGGTGGCCATCATTTGATCTTGTGTTACAGGTGTTGTATTAAATAATGGATTGTTTATTGTTTCGAATGGTGACTTTTGAGGAATAGTCACTGTCAGCATTTTTGAAACACGTTTACTCATCAAGGTGTGTTGAGTTTCCTATTGCACATTTTCTTAATTTGGATGTGGAGAGAAACTTAATAGCTCACCGCCTTGTTGTTTTTGCACATTGATTTTCTCACTTGAGGAGGTCACATTACTCATCATGTCAAGATATTTTTGTGGGAACATCTTAAAGACCTTGTTCAAGAATTTATCCATCTTTTTTGTCAACTTAGGATCTTTAAGGAACATATAAACATCATTGGAAGCATTGGAATCTGATGAAGAATCTAGTAAAACATTGGGATTTATTTCTTGTTGAGTGCCTTGGTCTGAACCAAATCCTTGTGAAAGAGTTTGTTCCTCATGTAATGTTTGAGTTTCATGTTGCAAGTTCGGTTGATTCCAGTCGAAAGGTGCATTTTCTCTTGGTGTTGGTGGAACACTCCCATATCCTGGTTTCATGGGTACAAACATTGGTTCATATAATGGAGGTGGTCCAAGTTGAACCATTCCATATGGTGGTAATGATGTGTTTGACAAATTTTCAATTTGTACCATTTGATTGGTTGAAACTGTGAGTTTGATATGTTGTCTATGGGTGTATATGATGGTTTGCCCATCTTCTTAGATTTTGACCTTGTTTCAATAGGCATGTCACTATGCAAATGGAAATCTTAAAGGATGATATATGATATGCAACTAAATGCAAACTAAATAGACGAAAATGCAATCTATGGCAAGAATGCAACCTATGTTTTTGGTTGTTTTTCAAGATTTTGACAAACTTTTTGGAGTGCAAATCTAAAAATGAGACCCTTAGGAAATTGAACTGATGTCTAGACCTCAAAGGACAAAGGGACCAAGTGACAAAAGGACAAAATGACAATGTCTCCCCTATATGCTTGGATACTAAGCTAGGTTTGACTAAATGACATTGATGACAAAAAGACAAAAGTTTGATAAGGTCTAGACTTCCTAACAATGACTTAGGGTTTATCAAAGATTTGCATTACTCAAGTATGACAGAACCTAGTTTTGACACTATATGCAAAGGGACAATTAATATGCAAATGACCCTAATATGATATGATAATGACCTAAGCTTAATGAAGAGACCTAGGGTATGCAAATGTGACCTAATGTTATGAGGACAAGGATGCAAATGCAAATGTATGACAATGTCAACCTAAGACAAAACCTAAGGTTGAATTATGAAATGGTATTACTCTAATGAAAGAAGACACATGCAAATGGATGACCCTTATTGATATGCAAAGGAGTATGACCTAGGTGAAACCTAACCTTGGTAGTTGACAATGAATTTGCAAAATGCAAACCTAGGATGAACCTAATGTTGGACATGCAATATGACACCTAAGTGAGGACCTAATAATGACATGCAAGGGGACACCTAAATGAGAACCTAATAAGGACATACAAATGGACACCTAAATGAAATGGACCAAGTGGAATGCAAGAATCATGCTCTAAGCCCTAAGTATGGACAATGGAGGACCTAAATCTAAGTGACATGAATGTTGAGACAAGATTTTGAAAAATGTTTGACAACAATGTTTGAAGGTGTTTTGAACTTTGTTGAATGAAATACTCTTGTGTTTAACCTTGTTTTGAATCAATTTGTCTTGTTTTTGAAATGAGACACAACTCAACTTTTGACAAGCAAAGAAGACAAGACATTTTAACTTAGACTCAAGACAATCATGCTCATTCACACATTTCTTATGGTAGGTAAGGACAGTAGGTACTTGAGAGGTAGACTCGTTATGAGATTCAAGAAGAATACATAGATGTTTGACCCCATGGGCTCCCCTCCACGACACTCACTTCTCAAGGCAGCCAAGCATCAGTCCCCATGGAAATCTCCCAATGGCGAACTTAGTATCTCTTCCAAGTATCCGAACTCCTCCTTCTTCAACAACTAGAAGGATTTTGGGCTCTAAATACAAGGTGTTTAATAAGGATTTCTATTAAGCACTACTCCTTGGTGTCACGCAAGCGTGATTGAGACACAGGCCCACCAAGATACCAAACAAATGTAGTCGCACAAGCACGATTTAGACCGTGAGGCCCTACTTAGATGCTGATATGAGAAAGAGTCCAAGGGTCATCACTTCCCAAGTAACTACAATTCCCATGTAACCATTCCTTCAAAGCTTTCGCCCATCACGTATTTATTTATAGTGAGTTAGAATGCCAAGGTACTCTAGCTGTGCTCACTTTCGATCGTTCCCCTCTCACGATTGTCACTTGCTTGCAAAAGAAAGCAAATGGTCAGGAAGGCAGGCCCTCTAAAGGTAACAAACAATCCAAAACATGAGAATGGTATCGAAGGTCTGGATTTCTGATCACCCTAAGAAGGATGAGAGAATACTCTCCTACTCCAATGTCAAACTCGACAAGCAAAGTGAACACATGTTCATTCCATCCTACTTAGCAAACATACTAGGTGCCTAATTAAAAATCACAAACACAAAGTTTGGTTGGAATATAAGGCAACCTGCAAAATCACTAAGTTAGGAGTTTGATTTGTTTGGTCTTTGGCTAGCGAACCTGCATAAAATTTGTTAGTAGTTTCATTCTTTTTTTTTTTGTCTTCATCACACGTAACGCCAAGTTGCTGCACAAAGAATCAATACCAAAAAAAAAAGAAGAACATAAGAACAGAATGAAAACAAAGTAATCTGCAAGTAAAAACACTGATTTTCACCTCTGTTTCTAGCCTTACATAGGCATAGAATGCCTTGACATAGGCACAGAATGCCTTGACATAGGCACAAAATGTCTTGACACAGGCGCAGGTCTCCTTAACACAGGCACATAAGTGTCCTGAAAGCTTTGGGTCGCCCTATTTCTTGAGTTTTCCACCCTCAAATCAGCTCAAAAGCACTCAAAAACACAGTTAAGGGGTTAAGTTCACATCAGGTTCACCAATTAATGTAGATAGGAATTCAAAAATCATCAAAGCAAGTAGCAAATTAGACTAACTCAATCACAAAAACTAGATTACAATGACAAATTCTAAAAACAATCAATAGAGATACTAAAAATAAGACATTTAAACCAAATGCAAACCATTACAAACGCGAATGTCTCCTCCAGAATTCTCCATTGTTCTTCTTTCTCCTTCAAATTGCTTTGTTTGTAGATCTCACCTACAAGTGCATAAGCATGAGATGAAAGAAAGATTGACAAGATGAGATGACGGCATAAGGATACTAGAAGCGTGATTGATTCAGATCTTTTGATTGAAGAAATTCATCCAATTTATAGACAAATTGGAGAGATGACAAGATTAGCATGAAGAGATTTGAAAGGAAATTTCAAATCAAGAATGACAAATATGACAAATTATGACAAAATTGACAAAGTTGCTATGCAAAATTGATTGATTGACAAATTATGACAAATTATGAAAAGATTGAAATGTCATTCCCATGAAATTAGGGGAAATATTAGAAAAATAGGAGAAAATAGAAAATCAGATGAATTGGAAATTAGGAAATTAGATATTGATGAAAATTAGGAAATTAGGAATTAGGAGAAATTAGTAAATTGGAAAATTAGGTAAATTAATTAATAATTTTTCATTCATTAATTAATTCACAAAAAGAGGGAAGAGTTAATTAGCCAATTAAATAAATATTTAATTGTGACAAGAAGACTTAGGATAAATAAATAAATTATTTAACCTAGAGGGAAAATGACAAACAAGATTAAATGAATAAATCATAAAACCTTAGAAGATGAATTAGAAATGCAAGGACGACAATTAGGTCTTGACAAAAGATAATTGATGTCGATTTGATCATGATTCTGATTAATAAAGGACCAATGCTGACAAACGATTGAGATTGGTTGACAAACTGACCAAGATTGATAAAGAGACCAAATTGATAGGCGCCAATTGATGAGGAACAATGACTAATTGATCCAAATTGACACGATTGAAAAGGACAATGATCGATGACAAATCGATCACAAAATTGACGAGATTGACAAGAACAACGATCGATGACAAATCGATCACAAAATGACAAGATTGAAAAGGATGAGGATCAATGATGAATCCATCGCAAAATGACAAGATTGACAAGAGGGCAAAACCCTAATTCTATCATCGATTAGGATTGATGATGTCCAAAATGAAATTGAATTGACGATGACAACGTACATTGATGCGACAGGATAAGATCAACCAAAATCATGACTGAAGATTATTATCAACAAGACCAAATTCGAAGGTGAGACAAATGAAGAATGCAGAAGAAGGACTCGATGCTCACAAATGATAAAGACCAAGTGCGCAACATAGAGGAAATGTTAATGCAACCCAAAAACCCTAAAATAAGGCAATGTGCAAATGTTAAAGTATGACTCCACAAGCATTGACCATTTTTAGACATCTACAGAAAGAAAGAGTACCGGTAGTGGAGCATTTTTCGTTGGCTCTTGGTTAGTTGCATGGTTAAGTAAAAAGTAGGACTTTGTGTTTTTATCAACCATAGAAGTTGAATAAATTGCAGCCACATCATGTTGCACTCAAATACATTGGGTGAAACAAAAATTGAAGGATAGTGGTATATTATGTTTGATGAACCAATCTCAATCATGTGTGATAAGACAACTGGTATAAATATCTCTAAAAATCCGGTACTGCTTTCTAGAAGAAAGCTTATCTATATTTGATTTCACTTCTTAAGGGAGAAGGTATTGGAAAATGAAGTAAAACTTGATTATGTTCCTACTAAAGAGAAGGTTGTAGATATCTTTATGAAGGCTTTGTGCAAAGATACTTTTGAGTATCTCTGGAAGAAGTTGAGGGTATTACCCCTTCCTAGTTTGAACTAGTGCATTTAGCAGTGCATTAGTCCAGGGAACTTCATGTATATTTTAGTCTACACTATGTTACTACATATCTGATTGCCATTAGTTTTATGTCAAAGTTATACTATATACTCTAGTCGGTTATCTATTACTGAGATATTCAGTCGGTATGCACAGTCTAGTCGGTTACAGAAGAAAGCAGTCACAGAACGCAGTATACACCGAGCTATCTACTGAGTATCTTTACATGTCTACCAAGTATCTTTACATGTCTACCGAGTAGCAAAGATGACACACCGAGTGAAATGTGTGACTAGATTCATTGAACCTGGACATGCATATGAAAACATGTTACAAGATTGAGGCACATCTAACTGTTATCACATTGGAAATTGCACTTAAAGATTGTGTATGATTTTGAGGTCATCTAACCAATGAAATAATTTGCATGGTTATTCATTCAATCAATCGTGTTTAAAAGATCGAAGCAATGAATTGGATCACCATCATAAGAGATCTATTTATACAGCATGAGTTAAGAGTTAAAGAGGGGTGTGCATGTGTGTAAGAAGACTGTTATAGAGACACAGAGGTCACTGAGAAGGTTTTCAGAGAACAGTCGAAGAATAGAGTAAACAGAAGGATTTACTGAGTTACTATATGGGTTACCAAGGTATGCTATAAGCAAGGTAATCTTATTCTGAGCACATAGAATCTACTATAACATTCCAGATGTAAAGTTGCAGATATTTGTAATAATTTTATTGTAATATTTTGAAGTTGTAAGAGAAACCTTTAATAGGGTAAAAGACTCTAATCAAGTCTATAAATTGTAAAGCCTCTAACTAGGTGCAGCATTTAGATGAAGTGTTGTAAAATCCTTTAGCAAGGCATATCTAACAAATCTTGTTACTCCTAATAGGGTATGCTATCAGAAATAGCTAAACATGTAGCTCTAACTGAGCACTCTTTATTATTGCAGTAGTGAAGTTGTGGGTGCCATCCCCACCACAGTTTTTCTCTCTAACCAAGAGTTTCTGCATAACCAAAATATATGTGTTATGGAGTGAATCATGTATGATTGTTATCTATTTGTTTTAGCTTTATATTATGTTACTACACTATTTGGTTTATGCATAACAGTAAAGTTATTGTTGAAGAAATGTTTTGATGTACTGATTCACCCCTCCCCTCTCAGTATATTAGCTTTCCATATTGGGCCTAACAATTGGTATTAGAGCTTGAATCTTGGAAAAGGGTTTAACTACCTAAAGAGAAAGATCTTATCAATGGAAGGCTATAAAAAATCTTGGAGGATTGTGTATCTCCAAGAAGAGCTAGATCATGCTAATCAAGTGATTGCAGACATGCAAAGGCAAATGCAAAAATCTCTGAAAGTGAGAAGAAGATTATGTGATGATTTGCAGGATTCTCAAGAGTTAGTGGACCAAATTTAGACATCATCCGAGAATAGTATATCTAAAGAAACTGAAGAAATGATTGGAGTATTGAAAGGAAAGAACAAAACACTGGCTGATCAACTGAAAGTAATGAAAAGAGAACATGAACATTTCAGCACATAGATGACTGAAAATCTTGATGCATTGAGGACAGTTGAGGATAAAGAAAGAGATCTACAGAGAGAGAAACAACAACTTGAAGTCTTAGTATCTGATAAGAATGATGAAATCACAAGGTTAACTGGAATTCAACAAAACCTATCAGATCAACTAGGTTATGCACATCATGAAGCAAATATGAAAGATGATGAGAATCAAGCATTGAAACTTGAAGTATCAAAGTTAACCAATGAACTTGAAACAGAGAAGAAATCCAAAGAAACACTGAAGAAGAGTTATGAAGCATCAAAGATGTTGGAGGAGCGACTGAATACAAGATGACCCAACAAAGATGCAGGACTCATTACAAAGGAAAAGTCTCTACCGAGAAACGAATTCATACTATCGAGAGAGGAGAATCATCAAAGAAAGTTGGAAACAATAATAACATCAAAAGAAAGAAGCCTATTTGCAACTACTGTGGAAATCAAGGTCACACTGCCAACATATACCAAATCAGAAAAGGTAAGCAACTGAATGTCACTAACTCCAATGGTTATTGTTACAATTGCAATAAATATGGTCACACATCTAATCAATGTAGGACAAAGTCTGTTAACAATTATTAGAAGGCAAAATTCAAAGGGTTTTGTAAAAACTGCAATAGATATGGACATAGTACCAAGAAGTGCTAGCTTAAGCAAAAGAACTATATGTGGTATGCACATCGAGCAAACGCTAGAGGTTACCGAACTCACACAGATCCTTACCAACAATATTTTGTAGTACCATGGGATTACAATACAAGGATATGGTGTGAATGTTGTGGAAGATATGGACATATAAGTGCCAACTGTTTTATAAGGTTTGGAATGAACAACCGAAGATCATGGAGAAATCCTAGTATGACATGTTTTCATTGTCACAAAGTAGGACACTTAGCTGGAGATTGCATAGATCAATCTAGAAAAGACACTGAAGAAATAAAAGAAAAATTAAAGATGATTTGGAAAAAGAAGGAATTTGTGTCAAATGAAGAAAGCACCTTACCTACCGAGTTAGGTGCACCTATTCCAAATTAATCAGTAAAGGTATGAAGGGACTGCATTCTCTGAAGGTTAAAATCTTAACAGTTCCTATTCTATTATGTACTTAATTCAAAATCTGCATAATTATGATGTATTGGTAAGTTTGAAATTCTATAAAAGTCTTTTGAAGCACTTTACAAGAAGTCTATCAAGTTGGTGAATACAAGAAACCTGTCTAGTCGGTGAATGAAAGAAGTTTGGTTACTCGGTCAAAATGGAAAACGGAGAGTAAATCGGTTAAAGAGGAACCAAGTGCATTTAATGTTTTTGACCTAACCCACACGGAGCCTGATAAGGTATTTTGTGTACTTAAAAGCATTTTCACGATCATTTTCACTTACCAAGTTTTCAAGAAAGAAAAGCAAGCGAATCGAAGGTGATCAAACCTCCTACAAAGAAAATTCACGGTATTTACATCAATCTCAACACATCGTTAAGATGGTTTACTGATCTTATCTAGTTGTCATTATCTGCTAAGTATAAAGCATCTATCATTTGAAATCCTAAAACCCTAAGGACTCTTTGCTCATTTTTATCTGAAATCCACAATGGCGCCCAAGATCCAAGATCCCATAGTTGTCAAGAATGTACAAAAGCCCTCACTAAAATACTCTTTGACTCCTAAAGTCGCTTCTGAACCAGATGACAAAATTGCCTTTTCACTCATCCCAGACAGAGTGTTACTAGTCGAGGATGTGAGATTCTTCACCAAATGTCGTTTTGAAGAACTCGGTCATGTTGAAATCAAAGACACCTATGATGAGATGTGTACCGATGGTAAATTGAATAGCAAGTATAAGCATATCAAAATCAAGGGATTAACTAAAGCCCTAACCTATCCCCATGTGTTCAAACCCCAGTGGGTCAAGTTTGTTCTAAGCAGAATTCACGATGATTTCATGTGGCTAGAAGAGAAACCATTTAAGATTACTAAGGAAATCATTCATCTGATTATCGGTTACCCTATCTATGATCATGCCCGAGCCCAGAAGATGATATCATAGAAGGAATTGATCAGTTTAACTGGAGTGGAATCTGATTGCAAAGGATTGAAACTGAATAATGTCACTGATGAAGAACTAAAATTTGCTATTAGAGTAATGGGCTACTATTTCTTCCAATCGGCAAGGGAAAACAATGTTCCTTGTGCAACAGTAGACCTGCAATACAAAATTGTGAAAAAGGGAGTGAAAATTGATCTATGTGAGGTATTTTTGAAGAACCTATTTGAAAATCTGAACACCATCAGGAAGCCGAAGAAGAACAACTGGGCTAATACTCTAAAGTTTGGATCATTACTGGTATGCATGTTTTTCTATTTTGAAAAATTCTTTCCATCAGTTGGTAAAGTTGTTTGGGAGCTACACCGACCAATCACCCATTAGATAAATGACTTCATCAAGAAGTTAGGTGATAATTTCAATGATATTATGGATGATTACTTCAGTAAATTTCAAGAGAAAATGCATAACAGATATAGGATGCCACCCCAGCTAGTAGAGAAATACAAAAATGATATATGTTTTGAAGTTGACAATGATTACTATTATGTGAATGTTGTGGAACTGAGGACTCAATCTTTATCACCGATGGGTTACGAGATTGATTTTGACATCACAAAATAGCAAATTGATGCATTTCTTACATTGCCTAGACATGCCACCAAGCTGAGGTATGGTACCTATGAGGAAGTAAAGGAAAAGGTAAAGATGAACATTGTAGTACCCAAAGCTACAAGGAAGGCAACAAAAATGATTAAGGCATTGTCAGAGAAATTCAGACAAGACTCTTCCTCTACACCTGTCAAAGGCACAATTGCCATTACCAAAGAGGAATCTGAAGCCCAAGAGGTAGCTATAACACTGAGCACTGAATTGCCTAAGGGTAAAATGTTGAATAGAAAGAAATAGAACACATCAAAGGCCTCACCGACTCCACCTCTAGTAAAGTGTCCTAACACTAAAGCATCTGCAGCCTCACCAAGTAAGAAAAAAAAGGTGTTATTGTTCCCAAGGTAACAAAGACATACAAGAAATCTACTCGGAGACTCATTTTGGCAAAAGAGTCGAGTGATACCAAATCAGAGGATGCAAGCAAAGTCCAAATTGTCAAGAGTAAGAAGGTAAATATACATAGTGTTGAAAACTTCTGTGCTAATCTGAAACAATATGGTGGATTTGGAGGATTTAGATATGTCAAGTATGAAACCAGGAACAATGATGAAAAGAGACAAATTGAAGAAGCTGTCATCTGCACACTTCTAAAGTTCTGGTTAGCTCCATTGGAACTAGCTAAGTCACTTCCAAATGAACTATATCTGCATATTGATAATAGGTGGAAGTATGCAATGGACTCAGAGAAACAAATCAGAGAGAGAAGTCTGGTTCATTTATTTCCTGACATGTCAGTCACTGAAATAAAGGAACATCTGACAACCTACAATTCAAAGTTTCTTGTCAAACAGAGAGCCTTAAAACTGATGAATGGGCTATACATTGAAGTTGAATAGGATACTAAAGCAAAGTGGTAGGAAATCTTCAAAATCAAGGATGCCAGTGAGCAAGCTACAGTTGAAATTATTGATGTCACCGAGCATGATCCTGATGTCACCGAACAAGACCCTACTGACACCATTCAAATAGATGAAGATGTCATGGATTCAGAGGCACCAGAACAGGAAATGATAGAAGGCACTGCATATGCAAAACTTGTATCTAGTGAATCAGTCTTGAAACAAGTTCAGCGTTATCCACCGGTCAAGCAACCTGTCTCAACCAAAACTCCTCAGGATATAGATCAAGGCACTGAAGGTCACAAGTCTATAGAAGGAGAAGGTACTACTCAAGAACAGACATCTCAAGCACCTTCTAACACTAAAACTATTGCAACTGAGACACTGAGTACCAAGACACCAAAGGACTCTACAAAGGCTAAAGAAATCGATCAAAGTGTTGCCTCTACCGAGAAACCTACCAAGGGTCATCAAGCTCACAAGCCCTTGTCTTAGTTCCATCAGTGAAAGGTAAAGAAAAGAAAATGAAAAAGCATAGTTTAAAAGTTGATTTGTCAAAACCAATAGTGTTGCCCAATGTAGACATATCAAAATTGAAAGGGCAAGCACTCATTGATTTCAGTAAACTGTGCAAAGCAAAGGCCGAACAAGAGAAGCAAATGGCCATTCAAAAGAAAAATAAAGTACTTCAAAAGGTCAAAGAGCTCCTAAAAGATATGCTACTTGAAGCTATAGTATCAACTGATGTAGCCATCCACATTCAATTGGATGAACTCCTAACAAAGATAGAGACATCTAGAGTAGATGCATTGGAGCATTTGAGCAAGCTGAAAGACAAAGAGCTCACTGAAAAAATGATAGAAGAGGTACAAAAAGCTATAGCTATTGGAAAAGTTAAACTTGTCAAATTTATTGCTGAGTTGACCCCTCAACTCAAGCACATTCATTATTTATTTCAGAAACTCTGCACATTTTCTTTATTCATTAAAGACATTAAGAATAAAACAAAGGCAATTGAAAAAGAGATCACCAATCTCTCAAGCAAGTTGACCACCGAGCCAAATTCAGTTCAGAATTTTTATAGAAGGTTACAACAGCTCATGGCTCAACAATTGAACTTAAGAAATGAAGAACACAAGATTAGGATGGACATAATGACCCTTCAGACATTATTCCTTCCACATCTTTCATCGGTCCAAGAACAGATCAACTGAGCCACATACTTATCTACTACTCAAGAGGGAAGCACTCTAGATGGCTTAATATCACTATTGGCTGATATTCAAGCACAAAATTCTTTAATGGACAATATAAAGGATGCACTCTTTGTCGCTCTCACCGAAGCTCGTACCAAGTACAAATCTATTTTTGATCAGTTACCACCCCTGAATGGTAATTAAGTTTTGATGTTTGTCAAAAAGGGGGAGTGATATGATATAGTACTTAGTGGAGTGATATGATATAGTCTTGTTGGAGTAATACAATATATTTGGGGAGTGATATAGTATAGTATTCAAAGTATAGTATACAGGGGGAGTATACCAAGGAGAGTAAGAAGAGTATCCAAGAGCAGTAAAGTGAGCAGTATACAGATCAGTAAGCAAAGCACATAGAACAGATCACCAAGAATGCACAATCAAAGTTTTGTACAGTATATCAATAAGGGGAGTATATCTGATATATTATATTATTAACTATTGTATATACTGTTAGTATAGTTAAATTTTGCAAGTATATAGATTTTTGAGTTATAACTTTGAAAGTAGTTTTTTTTGGTCAAACATCTCAATTAATGTCAAAAGAGGAGATTGTTACTACTTATTTGATTGCCATTAGTTTTATGTCAAAGTTATACTATATACTCTAGTCAGTTATCTATTACCAAGATATTTAGTCGGTATGCACAGTCTAGTCAGTTGCAGAAGAAAGCAGTCATAGAACGCAGTATACACCAAGCTATCTACTGAGTATCTTTACATGTCTACCGAGCAGCAAAGATGACACACCGAGTTGATATACACCGAGTGGAATGTGTTACCCAATTCATTGAACTTGGACATGCATATGAAAACATGTTACAAGATCGAGGCACATCTAACCGTTATCACATTGGAAATTGCACTTAAAGATTGTGTATGATTTTGAGGTCATCTAACCAATGAAATAATTTGCATGGTTATTCATTCAATCAATCATGTTTACAAGATCGAAGCAATGAATTGGATCACCATCATAAGAGATCTATTTATATAGCATGAGTTAAGAGTTAAAGAGGTGTGTGCATGTGTGTAAGAAGACTATTAAAGAGACACAAAGGTCACCGAGAAGGTTTTCAGAGGATAGTCAAAGAACAGAGTAAACAGAAGGGTTTACCAAGTTACTATATGGGTTACCGAGGTATGCTATAAGCAAGGTAATCTTATTCTGAGCACATAGAATCTCCTATAACATTCTAGATGTAAAGTTGCAGATATTTGTAATAATTTTATTTTAATATTTTGAAGTTGTAAGAGAAACCTTTAACAGGGTAAAAGACTCTAATCAAGTCTATAAATTGTAAAGCCTCTAACTAGGTGCAACATTTAGATGAAGTGTTGTAAAATCCTTTAACAAGGCAGATCTAATAGATCTTGTTACTCCTAATAGGGTATGCTATCAGAAATAGCTAAACATGTAGCTCTAATCGAGCACTCTTTATTATTGTAGTAGTGAAGTTGTGGGTGCCATCCCCACCACAGTTTTGCTCTCTAACCAAGAGTTTCTGCGTAACCAAAATATATATGTTATGGAGCAAATCATGTATGATTGTTATCTATTTGTTTTAGCTTTATATTATGTTACTGCACTATTTGGTTTATGCATAACAGTAAAGTTATTGTTGAAGAAATGTTTTGATGTACTGATTCACCCCTCCTCTCTCAGTACATTAGCTTTCCATATTGGGCCTAACACACTAATGTTTGGAGCTTCCTCTTAGGGGGAGCTATGTGGAATCTAAATATAGTTGAGTTGTTGCTTGCTTTTATCTTTGATGGCAAAGGGGGAGAGATTGGAGAGATTGGAGATGTTTGGGGGAAAGATGAGTTATGAATTTGAGTTTTTGTTGTACATTGATGAATGTTGCCATGAATGACAAAGGGGGAGATTGTTGCAAATGTGAATTTCATGGTGTGTCAGTATAGTTGTCATTGGTGTCAACATATTGATTATGTGTTTTAATGATTGGTTTGTGCTCTGCATTTTTTATATGTTGTAGTTGTAGTCATAGAAGTTTTGGTATGTTATTGGAAGTTTCTTTGGCATGTCATGCTTATGATTTGGTGCTTTGAAAGTTGTGATCCAGAAGTATTCTCAATGTTGGTGATATTTGGTAGTGATTCACATTTCTCTACATTTATTGTTTTGATTATGATATTTTGGATTTATGTTTTTGATGTCTGTCTTTGTTATTTTGATTCAAGATGTGATGATGTGCACTAGAGTTGTGGTTGCAGATATGTTCATTTCAGGTCTAGTTGACCTTGAATATTCTATTTTTTCTCCGATGATTGTGATGTATGGATAATGTGTTGTTTTGATCGATTTAGTGCATTGTGGTGTAGTCCACCTCTTATTCATTTCCATCGTTGGAATGTTTATTGTAGACCTATTTCAAATTATGTTTTGGTATATTCTTTGGTGCAGGGCACCTAACACTCCAAGCATGCAATTTTGTTTTCTTCTAAGTTTTGTGTGTTGTCTTTTACGATGTAATAATGGACCAACCATTTGGGACTTAGTAGAGCCATGGTTGAGTTGTCCAAGATACTGATTATGTCATTTGTGTTCAGGATGCTATCAGCCTAAGAAGTTGTAATGCTAAGGTTGATCACAAGAGTAGTACACTGGATCATTTTCAACATGTAATAGGGGTCTATTGTATTGTGTCTAGGTCTTCTAGGATGCATGAGGGCCTTTAGGAGCCTTGGAAAGCACTTGAGTGAAAAGTTGCAACCAAGGAGTCAAAAAGATGTAAAAGTTGTTGAGCGACATTTTGCAATTTTTGCAAAAGTTGCATTTTTGGATGATGCCATTGAAAGTTGGTTCAACCAACTGAAACATGGGAATATAAGCCAAAAAACACTTTCATTGTATAGTTTGGAGAGTCTAGAATGCAAGAACAAGTTTTGTGTTTTCAAGAAATCTTGTTTTGTTCACCGTTTTGACAGTTTTCTTAATTTTTGTTGCTTTGGTACAGTCTAGTACAAACTTGATAGAAGGATCTCATTTCAGGGCATGAGGTTTCATTCAATTTAATTTTCAATAAGTTTGATTAGCATGACTGGCTATCTTTAGTTGCAGAGATATCATCCATTCTTTGTAACTAGGTGTAAAACCCTTGCAAAGTAGGGTTTTAAGAGTAAAATGGCTCTAACCTAAGCATCCATTGATGGAACCTGTTGAAATTAAGTGGAATGCTCAATTAGGTTCTGTACATAAGTTTAGAGTAGGTTTTTTTTCAGGCCTTGGTGGAGGAGCTACAATGAAACCCTAAGCTCACTGCTGGGAGCTAGTGAGTTAGGACAACCAAATATGTGCCAATTATGAGCATGTGTGGATTGGTTTCAGGGAAATGAACCCATCGTTTGAAAGCCCTATGAACACCCTTCAATAATCCTCAATTTATTTGAGTAGGTGATTTGACTGGTGAATCTTTCCAAAGACATCTTTCCCAGTCACTCGGGTAGGCCTAAACCTCTGAATATAGGGCAGTTTTGGTTCCCATAGTTGTACAGAAAACCTAGATGCAATTATTTAGTATTGTATGCAAATAAGAAAAGGGTACTTGAATCTACAATTTTTTTGTTGCCTTGTGTGGTAAGTTTGTAAACTAAGCCCTGAAAACCGATATAGGAGGGCTAATTGAATTAGGTCTATTTGTAACTGGTAGAGTCAAAGTGAGGTTGGAAAAGCTTGGCGATGGAACCAAAGGTGCTAAAATCCCTAAAATAATTCAAAGGCACTATCTAAATGCATATTTAACCCAATGTAGGAGTTGGTGTGTTGTGATCCTTACATGAGTTGTTTGAGCCCTAGGAGTGGTGTGTAGAGATTGAGGTGGCAACCTCAATAGGAGGAATTGATTGTCTAAGATCATTGGCTATACCCTGGAGGCAAGCCAAAATGCATCAAATGTTGGAGGTCTAGACAACAAAAACCCAATCAAGTGCCATTGGATGGGCTTGAGGAGTTAGAGGTTTGAGTAAGCCAACAAACCAAGAAGATGAATAGGAAACGCTCCAAGACTCTTTGCATTATAGTGGTATTAGAGCCACCCTTTGAAATATTTGGTGTATGTCAGACTGTGAAGAATCAGAAGAAAGTTTAATTCCTCTCAAAGGCTATGACTCCAGAAGCCCTCCGATAGATGGTGGCAGAGATGATAGAAGGATTCAAGGATGCAGAAGGAAGTAAAGGAACCAGAGATGTTAGGAAGGAGAAGGGGAAGGTTAAGACAAAATGGGGAGATGAGACATATGAAGAAGTGGAAGATGGAGAGGAACAAGCAATAGTAGCAATGTCTCAAGACCAAAAACTATCTTGGATGCAGTCAAATCCATCTCCAAAGATAACTTGGATAGATTACCCACCTATGGAGGAAATCTCAATGGAGAAGAATTGTTAGATTGGATAAAGGCCCTAAGTAATCATTTTGATTATAAGGAGGTAGTAGAGGAGAAAAGAGTAAATGTGGCCAAATCAAGATTGAGAGGATCAACATTAGTCTAGTGAAATATGATGCAAGAAGAAAGGATACAAGAAGTTAAGAAGAAGATAACTTCGTGGGAGCATATGAAGATAAGGCTTAAGGATCAATTCCTACCAAAGGATTATGAAGTTCAAATCCATAAGTGACTGCAAAATTTGAAACAAAGGGAGTTAGATGTCAATACATATACTGAGGAATTCCATAAACTTAGTTTGAGGGCTAGGAAGCATTAGAATGAAGTGGAGAAATTGGCCAGGTACATGAATGGCCTTAGACAAAACATACAAGATGAGATAAGTATCCTCACACTAGACACTATTCACAAGTGTTTTCAATTGTTATTAAGGGCAGAGGAAAAGATCAAGAGGAGAAGTGAAAAAAATCAGAAACATAGAGGTGGTAAGAATTTCAGAGGTAGAGGAACCTTTGGTAGAGGGCAACATACATCAAGAAATGAAGAGAAGAAAAGCCAAGAAGGTAGTGGGGACTCACAAAGAGGAACATTTAGAGGATCCTTTAGAGGAAGGAGCAATTTTAGGGGCAGGTTTGGAAGCTCAGGAAGAGGAAATACAGTCTTCACCGGTAGGTGCTATCACTATAATCAAGTTGGACATACCATGAGTAGGTGCCCGGGAAAATCCTTAAGTTCAACAAGCTCATACATGGGTGAAAGAAGGACTCAATTGGTGCAAGTGGAGGACACTCAAAGTGAGATCTCTCCAATTAGTAAGGCAGGGCCAGTGACGGATGGAGAAAACTTAATGATGAGAAGAACAATGCTCAAGATACCCCAAGCTCAAGAGCCACCACAAAGGAAAAGTTTGTTTAGGACCACTTGTAAGTCACATGGGAAAATTTGTAAGGTGATTGTGGATTCAGGTTCCACTAAGAACATTGTCTCAGTTGAAATGGTGGATAAACTCAAACTGAAAAGATTGCCTCACCTCACTCCTTACAAGGTATCATGGCTCAATCGGGGTCAACATGTATTAGTTGATGAACAAGCATGGGTGGAATTTGAAATTGTTGAGTATAATTACAAACTACTATGTGACATATTGCCTATGGATGCTTGTCATTTTCTATTGGGCCGTCCATGGCAATATGATGTGAGAGCCAGTCATGATGGAGAAAAGAACAACTATCTCATCACCAAGAATGGCAAGAAATATCATATGGACCCATTACCTGATCCAAAAGTGGAAAATAAAGTAGGATCAAGTGTGATGTTGATGAGAGGTAAAGAGTTCCTTAAGGTGTTAAAGCAAGAAGGCCATCAGGGCCATGCTATAGTGTTGAAGCCTAAAGATGAAGCTAAGTCAGATCCAATGAGTGAAGTGCCTCAAGAAGTGGAAGGTTTACTAAAACAATAAGAAAAAGTTGTAGGAGATGATATGCTTGATTCTTTGCCTCTAATGAGAGATGTGAATCATCAAATAGACTTGATACCAAGGGCAAATCTGCCTAACAAAGCATCTTATCAAATGACACCTAGTCAAAATGAAGAGATTGCCAAACAAGTGCAAGAACTCTTGGACAAGGGGTTCATTAAAAAGAGCTTGAGTCCATGTGTTGTTCCTACTATATTAGTGCCTAAAAAAGGAGGAAAATGGAGGATGTGCACTGACTCAAGAGCAATCAATAAGATCACTATAATGTACCAGTTTCCCATGCCAAGGATTGAGGACCTATTGGACAATTTAGGTGGAGCAAGCTACTTCCAAAGGTGGACTTGAAGTCTGGTTATAACCAAATAAGAATCAAACCTGGTGATGAATGGAAGACAACCTTTAGAACCAATGCAGGTCTATATGAGTGGTTGGTGATGCCATTTGGTCTCACCAATGTACCTAGTACCTTCCAAAGGCTCATGAATGAAGTCTTAGTTGAGTTTATTGGTAGATTCGTTATTGTGTTTCTTGATGAAATTTTGATCTTTAGTAGGTCCAAGGAGGAACACCTTAAGCATGTGGAGATGGTCTTGAAGAAGTTGAAGGAGGCTCAACTCAAAATCAACCTTGAAAAATGTGAGTTCTTAAAAACAGAGCTAGTTTACCTTGGTTTTTTTATTTCTCAAGGATATTTCAAGATGGATCTAAGTAAGGTAGAAGAAATACTTAATTGGCCTACACCTAGGGGCATAAGTGATGTTAGAATTTTTCATGGAATGACATCTTTTTATACGAAGTTTATGAGAAACTTTAGCCATGTTTGTGCTCCTATACTCAACACCATCAAAGGAGGGGTTAAATATCATTTTAAGTGGACAGAGGAAGCCAATAAGGGATTTGAATTGTTGAAGGCTAAGATAGCAGAACTGCAAACCCTTAGATTGCCTGATTTCAATCAATTGTTTATAGTAGAATGTGATGCTAGCCAAAGGGCAATAGGGGTAGTTTTAAGCCAAGAGGGTCATCCTATAGCCTTCTTCTCAGTGAAGTTAAATGAAGCTAAGAAAAGGTACTCCACATATGACTTGGAGTTTTATACAATGGTACAAACATTTAAGAAGTGGTATCATTACTTGCTGCCCAAAGAGTTTGTAGTTTTCACTGACAACCATGCCCTTAGTTTCCTCAATGGGCAAGAGAAGTTGAATGAGAGACACCTAAAGTGGGTTGAATACCTACAATCCTACACCTTCACTATTAAGCACAAAAAGGGTACACCAAACAAGGTAGCTGATGCACTAAGTAGGAGAGTCATGACTATGCAGGAGATACAATTGCAAAGTGTGGGTTTGAGTGAGTTACAAGACCTCTACAATGATGATAAGGATTTTGCAGAGATATATAGTGTTTGTTCTGATTTCTCTAACACTTGTCATGTCTCTTATTTAGACTATATGATACAAGAGGGTTTGTTGTTCAAAGGGCATATTCTTTGCATACCCCAATGTTCTATGAGACAAAACATTATCCAAGAAAAGCATCAAGGAGGTCTAGGAGGTCATTTTGGCATAGATAAGACTTTGGAGCAGGTTGGTAGGTTTTACTATTGGCCCAAGTTTCAATCAGAAGTGAGAAGGTTTGTAGAGAAATGTACAATCTTCCAAAGAGAAAAAGGATCATCAAGTAATGCAGGTCTATATCAACCCTTGGTCATACCTCAGAGGCCTTGGGAATGTTTGAGCATGGATTTTGTGTTAGGTTTGCCAAGAACTCCAAGGGGATTTGATAGTGTGTATGTGGTAGTAGATAGGCTCAGAAAAATGCAATATTTCATACCTTGCAAGAGAACCAATGATGCCACCTACATTGCAGGCCTCTTCTTCAAGGAGATAGTCAGAATTCATGGTCTTCCAATCAACATTGTTAGTGATAGAGATGTGAGGTTCCTAAGCCACTTTTGGAGGACACTTTGGAGGAAGTTGGGCACAAAGTTATCCTTTTCATCTACCTATCATCCCCAATCAGATGGTCAGATAGAGGTAGTCAATAGATCATTGGGTAACTTGCTAAGATGTCTTACAAAACAATATGGGAAGACTTGGGATTTAGTACTCGGTCAGGCAGAATATGCATACAATGACTCAATGAACTGAATAACAAGTAAAAGTCCCTTTGAGATAGTGTATGGATTTCATCCTAGGGGCATATTAGAGCTCAGATATCTTAGTTCTATGGCACCCAAGAGTGCACAAGGTGAGAATTTGCAGAAGGTATCAAAGAAGTGCGTGATAAGGTAAGGTAGATCTTAACACAAAAATCCAAGCAGTATAAGGTGAATGCTGATAAAACAAGAAGGAATGTGCAATTTAAAGTTGGAGACTTAGTTTTAGCATACCTAAGCAAGGAGAGACTTTCAAAAGGGTAGCCTACCAAGCTATTGATGAACAAGATTGGACCTCTCATGATGGTGCACAAATATGGACAAAATGCATATGAATTGAACTTCCTCCCACCTAGGGTATTTCTCTTATCTTCAATGTATGTGGTCTCTATCCATACAAGGGAGAGTCACCAACAAACCAGTTGGACATATCATCATAGGTTAATGAATATTGGGTGAGGGATTTGCCACCAAGCCAACCGGTCAAGTTAGAAAGTATCTTGGACACCAAGGTAGTAAAGAAGACAAGGAAAGGAGTCTACAAGAATTATCTTGTCAAGTGAGAAGGGTTACCTAAATCAAATGCTATGTGGATGTCAGAATCAAATATACTTCAACATGGAGTGGAGATTACAAACCTCTTAACTCAAGGGATTTGAGTTCTTTGTCCCAGGGGAGTATGGTGCAGGGCACCTAACACTCCAAGCATGCAATTTTGTTTTCTTCTAAGTTTTGTGTGTTGTCTTTTATGATGTAATAATGGACCAACCATTTGGGACTTAGTAGAGCCATGGTTGAGTTGTCCAAGTTATTGATTGTGTCATTTGTGTTCAGGATGTTGCCTAAGAAGTTGTAATGCTAAGGTTGATCACAGAAGTAGTACTCTAGATCATTGTTAACATGTAATAGGGGTCTATTATATTGTTTCTAGGTCTTCTAGGATGCATGAGGGTCTTCAGGAGTCTTGGAAAGCAATTGAGTGCAAAGTTGTAACCAAGGAGTCAAAAAGAAGTAAAAGTTCCTGAGAAACATTTTGCAATTTTTGCAAAAAGTTGCATTTTTCGATGATAGCATTGAAAGTTGGTTCAACCAACTGAAACATGGGTATAGAAGCCAAAAAAAAATTTCATTGTATGGGTTGGAGAATCTGGAATGCAAGAACAAGTTTTGTGTTTTCAAGAAATCTTGTTTTGTTCAGCATTTTGACAATTTTCTTCATTTTTGTTGCTTTGGTACGGTCCATTATGGACTTGACAGAAGGATATTATTGTAGGAAATGAGAGTTCATTGAATTTACTTTCCAATAATTTTTATTAGCGGGACTGATTGTCTTTAGTTGCAAAGATATCATCCATTCTTTGTAACTAGGTGTAAACCCTTGCAAAGTAGGGTTTTAAGATTAAAATGGCTCTAACTTGAGCATCCACTGATGGAACCTGTTGAAATCAAGTGGAATGATAGGTTAGGGTTTTTACATAAGTTTAGATTAGGTTTTTTTATTTTGCAGGCCTTGGTGGAGGAGTTATAATGAAACCCTAGGTTCACTGTTGGGAGTTAGTGAGTTAGGATAGCAGAAGATGTGCCAATTCTAAGCACGTGTAGATTGCTTGCAGGGAAATGAACCCATGGTTTAGAATCCCTATTAACACCCTTCAAGAATCCTAAATTTATTTGAGTAGGTGATTTGACTAGTGAAGCTTTCCAAAGACATATTTCCCAGTCACCTGGGTAGGCCTAAACCCTTGAAAATAGGGTAGTTTTGGTTCCCATAGTTGTACGGAAAACCTAGATGAAATTATTTAGTATTGTATGCAACTTGGAAAAGGGTACTCGAATCTATAATTTTTTTGTGGCCTTGTGTGGGAATTTTGTAAACTAAGCCCTAAAAACTAGTATTGGAGGGCTAATTGAATTAGGTCTATTTGTAACCAGTAGAGTCAAAGTGAGGTTGGAAAAGCTTGGCAATGGGACCAAAGGTTTTAAAACCCCTAAAATAATTCAAAGGCACTATCTAAATGCATATTGAACCCATTGTAGGAGTTGGTGTGTTGTGATCCTTGCATGAGTTGTTTGAGCCCTAGGAGTGGTGTGTAGAGATTGAGGTGGCAACCTCAATAGGAGGATTTGATTTTCTAATATCAGTGGCTATACCTTGGAGGTATAGACATCAAAACCCCAATCAAGTGCTATTGGATGGGCTTAAGGAGTTAGAGGGTTGAGTAAGCCAAGAAACCAAGAAGGTGAATAGGAAAAGTTCCAAGACTCTATGCATTATTCTTATTCAAGATATTAGTACAAATAAAGGATGATTGTAATGTGAAATATATATGGAAGCAAGTGATTGAAAAAGAAGATCTATTTTCTATGAATTTGTGTGACATTAAGTGAAGTTGTATTCGAGCAGTGTGGTTGTGTGTTGTTTCTATTGGGTACCGAAGACAGTGAGCCAAAGGTTTCTTCCAACATTACAACGTTGTAGTATTTGTGCTTCAATGGTGGATTCTTTCTTTTTGTTTCTTTTTCTTTTGGGTAGTGAGCTCACCTGTAGTGAGAATTCTGGCAGTGAGTCACCCTTTGTAAAAAGCACCTTAACTACTGTCACCCTAACATGTGTCTTATACTTGTGAATCATCTTTCTCCATATTTTTTCCCTTCTTGGGTTTTCCACATAAAATCGAGTGTTTCATCTGTGTTCTCTCTCATGCTTATATCTATTTATGGTTAAGTAATCAAGAAATAGTTTACTGGATCTGCTTTGTGGAATAAGTAAAATATTTTAATTGATAACTATTTCACCCCCCCCCCTCTCAGTTGTCTAAGATATTCAACATAGTCATTTTAGAATTATTAACTCATCCTCTTTTTATATTTTAATAGAAGTAAATAATTATAGGTGTATTTAGTATATGAGCATGAAGGGAATGAGCTAAGAGTATATTTTTCTAAGGTGAATCCCATTTTCAATCAAATTACAACAAAGAGTGTCATGTGAACAAAAAGTTTTCAATATTTTAATATTCTCATCTATATTTGTACCTCTACGCAAAGTTACAGCCATGGGGAGTATTTTCATTGTGGTAATGAATCCAATGAAGCATGTGAATGTTTTAAGTATAAATATAGTCACACTCTTTGTGCTCTCTCTAATTTTTAGCAAAGATTTGAACTAGAAATTAATGTAAGTGAATATGATATGTGTTTCATTTTCTATTGATTCTATTATTTTTTATTAAGGTAAAAATAGGTTTTGAAGGGGCCCCGAAACCCTTTACAAATTGAGCTTAATAGAAAAAGCAACAAGAGACAAAAAGGAACAAGCCAACAAAAAGCTAGTAGAAAACCAAAGAAAACCAACTAAAGCCCCACAAAGCCAGCAAAACTAGCCAGACCCAAGAAGATAAACTAATTGATTTTTTTTAGGGCATTAGCCAGGGTGTTGCTAATCCCATGTAGATCTTTGATGTTATCCCTGAGATTTGGGAGATCCTTAGCAGAAGCAGCCACAACTTTCTTAACACTCACCCTAGTCCTCTTAGCAACACCACCAACTAGAGTAGCTTCACCACTGCCAATCTAGATAGTCTCATCATCCATGTCAAGTTCCACCACCGATTTAGGAGAGCTAGTATGATCGAAGACCTTAGCAATATCCTCCAAGTTTTTAGTGACAGCTGACAGGACATTCGGGATAATGCCCATCAAATTTTTCATGGCCTCTCTCCCTTCTTCTAGTGATTTAACCTTCTCCTCCATATCCTGCTTCCATTTTATCTGCTCCCTGTCGTCATTCTCCTTCTTCTCATCCGTATTTTTCCCCTTTTTTCCAAGTTCTTCAAGAGTTCATAGGTCCATTTGTCATATTGATTCTATTGTTAACATTCATAGGTTTTTACTTTGATGGTTAGAGAAGATCCTATATATAGTAAATAAGTGTTTATTTAGTAGTTCAAACTATTAAGAAATGGAAGCATTGTTTATTTAAAAAAGAAACTAAAATGTCATAATGACCACCAAAATATTATATTATTTGCAAGCTCAAAATAAATTGTAAAAGAAAAGACAATATAAATGGAAGAGATTTTCACAACATTTTTTTTAGTGAATAAATATAAGGGAGCATGAATGTGGTGGTGAATATGTTATCTAGTGTGTCAAACTCAAAAAAATTACTATACAAAGCCACTTAAGTATTTTAACAAAAAAAGGCAACCTTAAAAAATAAATTTAAATATATGTAAGTACAAGAACTTTCCAATGCTAAGGAAGACTTCTAATGAAGGATTGTGTAGCATCGTAAACTATCACTGGGCCACTTTATACATCATGTTTGTGTTGGCCATATAATGGAATTGATTATGTGTTGCATTGATGTTTTTTCATTGATGTCAACACTTCTTGTTATGGTTGTTTACCGGCTTCCAGTAGAAGGATTGGATTGGGAAGATTATCAGTTGATTGTCACTGGTATGATTTTGATGATGGAATATGTTTGTGTGGTTGGTTCATATGCTCATGAAGTATGTTTCAGTCAGTTGGTATTGACTTGATGAATGGATGTTATCTCATATTCTATTAAGCCTGCTTTATTGTTCCAGTAAGGGTTTCACTGGCAGAGCTTTATTGAAGATTTTTGATGTAATGCATAAGTGGTGTTCGTGCAACTTCTAGAAGGGATTCAGGATTCTTATGGTGATTGTGTTCATGCCTCGACTGATTAGTGTCATTGCTTTGGCGTGTGTGGATCTAATTTTGGTCTGGTGCTATCTAGGTTATGGACCGGTTTTCATGTAATGTGTTGGTGAATCCTCGGATGCGTTTCTGGGATGTTTTATTGATTGGGTAATGTCTGTTTGGCCTTGGGCTGACATGCTTTATGTTTTTATTTTAGGATTATGTAATAGATCTGTTGAATTATCATTTGGGTAGCCAACCTAGTTGGTTAGGTCCCAGGTTGGTATAAATATATGTAAGATCTCATTGTAGATCATGTCATTTGTATGGATGCATGCAGCCAATAATGTAATAATCATTTGTGCAAAGGATTTGGTCGATCATAGGTGATCAATTTTTGTTTATGTAAGAGGTTTTAGACCTCCAGTATTGAGCTTAACCAGAATTGTAATCTAGCATATTTGATGCTAGCACCGACAGTTCTTCTCTCTGGATTATTGTCCAAATATCTTGAGGTAGTTGACATCTTTGTAGTCAGTGAGACTCCATTGTGATGAGAAGTTCTCTCTAGGTAGTGTGTCTTCTTGCATGTCCAAGCACCTATTGTAATCATATACTTGTTGTAGAAGCATCATCTAACTAGGGGTAGGGTTTCCCACCGTGGTTTTTCCCTTTAGCGGGTTATCCATGTGCAAATCATGGTGTTATGTGTTATGGTTGCATGGTATTGATTCTTTGGTTTTCAATTATGCTTTAATGCTTTATCAATTATTCCGGTATAGGTTTTAAGTGCTTTAATTTACATAATCTATTGACAACTGATTCACACCCCCCCTCTCAGTTGTTCTCTGGTTCTCCTAACAATTGGTATTAGAGCTTGGTCCTCTTTTCATAGAATCTTAACTTCTTGAGGAAGTTCCTATGGCAACTAATAGTTCAACTACTATTTTCCAGAAGGACAACCCTAGGCTTGATAGAACAAACTATGGAGTATAGAAGATTCAGATGTAGACTCATTTAAGATGCAATGGAAAGGAAATTTGGGAAATAACTCAAAATGGTTACACTCCTCATAATCCAACATCTGGCAATCCTCCACTGGCAGACTTGAATAAGAACATTGAAAATGACTGCAGAGCTAGAGAAGCCCTATTAAGCACCTTATTAGATCAACAAATCATGGGACTATTAGATAAATCATCGGCAAAATCTATATGGGATAAGTTGGAGACTCTAAATGAAGGTGATCCTACTATTAAAATTGCAAAACTTGAATGTTACTAGGTAAGATATGAAAGCCTAAAGATGGAGGAAGATGAAGGTAACTAAATTTAATGAGCTAAGAACCATGCTTAATTCTTTTGTCAATAGAGATACTCTTGTTGGGAAGATATATGTTTTTGAGCTTGAGGAATTTGGTCCTCCTAGTGCTACAAAGATTGATACTGCATTTAAGGCATCTACATCATCAATTGACGAGCAAGATTGGAAAGTTTTGTATGCAAAGGAATAACAAGAGATTACGAAATAAGATGAAGAGCTTGAGAAACTTGAAGCCCTATTTGCTAGAAGGATACCTAGAGGTTTGACAGGAAGTAAGTATAAAGGAAAATCTCCTTTCAAATATTTTGCATGTAATAAGATAGGTCATTTTGCATCTAGATGTCCTGAAAGGAATTCAAAATTGGAAGAAAGAGAAAGAAAATCTTTTAAGTGTAACCCTAAATTATAGATAAAGCATAAGTATAAGAGAAACAAAAACAAATCATGCTACTATATTGATGAGGAAGGAGTAACTGATGACTCAGAGGAAGAACCGACATGAGATTCAACTTTGGTAATAACAAGGCATGCATGATCAAAGAAAGAGGAACTATTTCATTGGATGGTAATCATAACACTGATAATGTCTATTATGTTGAAGGTCTGAAGCATAATCTTTTGAGTGTAGGATAGTTGGTAGACAACGGATTTCAATTACAATTCAAGGATGGAAAGTGCAAAATCGTTAGCAAATCAAGATTGGAGACTGCAACTAGTACAAAGACAAGAGGTAACATCTTTCATTTGAACTCTAGTGAAAAGACATGTTTTATTGCACATATTGATGAAAGTTGGCTATGGCATAAGAGGTTGTGTCATGTAAATTTTGATTGCTTTGTAACGATCAGCTCAACTAAGGCATTTAGATATTTACCTAAGATTGTGAAGCCTCATAATCCGATATGTAAGGAATGTCGAATGGGTAAGCAAATTAGAACTTCTTTTAAGAGCTTACCTAATAAATCTTATTATATTCTTGATTTGATTCATACTAACCTATGTGGTCCTGCTAATACAAGAAGTTTCCAAGGAGATAGATATTTCATGTTAACGATTGATGACTATTCTAGAATGATGTGGGTTGCTTTTCTAAGGGAGAAATTTGAAGCCTTTGATAAATTCAATATCTTTAAAGCTATGGTTGAGATGGAGATATGGATGAAAATCAAGTGTCTAAGATCAGATCAAGGTGGTGAATTCACATCTGGTGAGTTCAACGGTCATTGTGAGAAAAATGGTATTAGGAGACAGTTATCTGCACCCCGAACACCTCAGTAGAATGGCATTGTGGAAAGAAAGAACATAACCATTTTGGATACAGCCAAAAGCATGATGATGGAAGATAATTTGCCTCATATATATACTGGAGAGAAGCAGTAAGTACAATGGTTATACATTCAACAAAGTTCATATCAAAGAAGATACTGGTAAGACACCTTATGAATTATGGTTTGGTCATTCCCCTACTCTTAAGTATTTCAGAATTTTTGGAAGTGTTATATAAAAAGAGATGATTCTATTGGAAAGTTTGACCCTAAATGTGATAAAGGAATATTTCTTGGTTATTCAGCTAAAAGAAAAGCATATAGATTTTATAACAAAAGATTGTAGAGAATTGTGGAGAGAGCTAATGTGAAAGTGGATGAGTAGTACAAAGACCAAGCTAAATCTTACGACAGTGAACTGGTAGTGGAAATGATCATAACTATTCTGGTAGTGCCTATACTAGAATAAAATACTAAACCAATTACCTCGGCATCATCAGAAAACTCAACTGTAACTAAAGAGGAGCATAGAGAAACTGAAAAATTAGAAAACACCAAGGCATGTAAGGCTAAATCATTCTAAAGATCAGATCATTGGAGACAAAAACAAGGGAGTTATGAGAAGGAGAATATTGGAAAATCAAGAGGTATGTTTCATTTATGAGATTTAACTGACATCAGTAATTGAAGCTTGTAAAGATGAATGTTGGATGAAAGCTATGAAAGATGAATTAGATCAAATAGAAAAGAACAATACTTAGACCTTGGTTCCTTGGCCTAAAAATAAGAATGTTATTGGAACTAAATGGGTTTTTAGAAACAAACTGAATGAGGATGGAGAAGTTGTAAGAAAGAAGGCTAGATTGGTCTACAAAGGATATTCTCAAAAGGAAGGAATTGATTATGTTGAAACTTTTGCACTGGTAGCTAGAATTGAAGCGGTTAGACTATTTCTTGCTTATGCAGCCTATAAGAACTACAAGGTCTATCAAATGGATGTTAAGTGTGCATTTCTGAATGGAGAACTTGAAGAGGAAGTCTTTATTGAGCAACTTGATAGATTTTTATTGACGGATGACAAAAATATGGTTTGCAAATTAAGGAAAGCACTATATGGATTAAAAGAGGCTCCTAGATCTTGGTATGCAAGCTCGGATAAGTAGCTTTTGAAGCTTGATTTTATAAAAGGTAATGCTGATAGTAACCTATATTATAAGATCACTAATGATGATATTCTGATTATTGAAGTATTTGTTGATGATACCATTTTTGGAGGTGAAGAAAAATTGTGCATGGAATTTTTTGATAATATGTAGAGTGAATTTGAAATGTCTATGACTGGAGAAATAAGATTTTTTCTAAGTGAATTTGAAATGTCTATGACTAGAGAAATGAGATTTTTTCTAGGTTTGTAGATTACTCAGATTGACAAAGGCATCTTTATCTGTCAAGCTAAGTATCTAAGGGAACTGTTGAAGAAATTTGGTATGGAAAATTCTAAAGTGGTTAGTACTCCTATGGTTACAAGTGAAAAATTATCAATTAAGGATGTATCCCCTCCAGTAAATTCTATAAGATATAAATCCATGATTGGTGGTTTACTATATTTAACTCAGACTAGATTGGATATAATGACTATAGTCAGTATTGTATCAAGATTTCAAAGTAATCCAAGAGAAAATCATGAAAGTGCAATAAAAAGGATATTTCGGTACTTGCAAGGAATAACTGAATATGATTTATGGTACCCTAAAGATGATGACTTTACTTAATGTGCATATATACATGCATATTGGGTAGGTGATGTTGATGACCGAAAGAGCACATCTGGTGGAGCATTATTCCTTGGGAAGAAGTTGGTTTCATGGATCAACAAGAAGTAATCATGCATTTCTTTATCTACTACTGAAGTTGAATATGTTGCAGCCGCAACCAATTATACTCAAGTTCTATGGATGAAGTAGATGTTAAAGGATATACAAGTGAGTTGTAATGATTCAGTTGTTATCCATTGTGATAACTCTGCAACTATTGTCATATCCAAGAATCCAGTATTTCACTCCAAGACTAAGCATATGTCAATCAAGTATAACTTTTTGAATGAAAAGGTGGAAGCAAAGGAAGTCAGATTGGTTTATGTGAACACTAAAGAATAGATAGCAAACATCTTCACTAAACCTCTATCTTGGGAATCATTTGAGTATTTGAGAGATAGATTGGGGGTTTCTACCCCTACAATAGAGACTTAAATGATTTCTATGTGCATCAATCTAGTATGCATTATCAGAGCTATCTTCTACTCCAGATTGATGAAATAATTGGTGCAGGAGCACCTAGGACTTAGGCAATTTTGGCTTGTACTGACCCTAGACAAGTCAGTAGTAAATAAGGACTCTAGGAGGGTCCAAGAGTTAGTATTTTGTGTCAATGTAGGCCTAGGTTGAGTTCATTCTTCTTAGGTTTACATTTTTGTGTAAAAAGTGGGTTTGAGTAGGTAATTGACCTTTTTGTTGGTTAAAAGTGTCAAAACTTGGCATGAGCATTGGAGAGGGTTAAATAGGTCTTAGAAATGTTTGAAAAGTCATATGTGATGACTTAAAATAGGTCTTATAGGTTGGAGAGACCAAAAAGTGCAAAAGTGCAAAGTTGCAAAAAGTTATCATGACAACTTTTGTCCTAAATTGGTTAGCAATGGAGTTAGGGATTTTCCAATGCGCTAGGAGGAATCCACATGTGGGAAACCTATATATATGCTCTCTTGCATGTTTACCAAGGTTGAAGAAGTGTGTGATGTAAGCTCAACAACTAAAACTACTCATTTTCAGTCTTGTTGGTAGCATTTTGGCTTGATTTTACTCATTTTGCAATTGAATATGGATTGAATCCTTTGATCTAGTAATGGATTGAGTTACTCCTATATGTTATTGAGATGTTGGTTCAATTTAGAGTCTTATAAATACTTTCCATTGGTGTTTTCTTCTTCAAGTTTGCAAATAGCCAGTTTTGGCTTGTAAATAGCAATTTCCTTGTAAATATGGTTACCCCATGAGTTCCACATGTGCTACCATCACAAATTGTTGGGATATGAAGGGAAACCCTTTGTATAGTGTAAATATGTAGGTTAAAGTGTTGGAGAAGAGATTTTATATGACTGTCACCTTATTCTAGGTGAGTCCAGGAGCAACCTGGCTAGAGGAAATAAGGTGGAAATGGAGTGCTAAGTACAAAGGTGTGTGCCAAATCACCATTTCAGAGTTTGGAGGGGTTCATGGAGTTGGGGAAGAGTTTTCTATGTAGGGAGAAGCTTTGAAAAATCTATTTGATACCAAAACCCCAACTTTCTCATTCACTACTGGTTAAAGGCCTAGTAAACCCTCAAAACCCTCATTTTTGGGGGTTCATACATTGTACAGAGAAAAAAGGGGCCAAAACCACAAAAATAATTTAGGGATAGGTGTATCTTTGAAGAAAATCCAAAATTATTTGGGGGCCTTTTGAATCGTTTTCACCCAAGCCCTAGAAAATCGGATTTGGATACCTAATTAGGCCTAATTCCTTGTAGCCCTTTTCTAGGCAAGATTTTGAAATCAGTAAGAAACCTTTTGATTGCAAGCCACTAATGGACCCCAAATGCATAAAAAACATGGTAATAGACACCTCCATACCTTTGCATCATCTCACAATGGTTGGGGGTCAGTTTGACACTTTGAAGCTAAGAAGCCATAATTGAGCATATGGGAAGCACGGTTAAATTGGTAGGGTTACTAGTCAAATCACTTGAAGCAATTACCTTGGAGTGATCAAGGATCAATCCCTAGAAGAGATTGAGAATGACTTGGAGGTCTAGAGAGCAGCTAGGGCTAGTGAGTTGGTGGAATTGAGCAACACTAACTAGGTGAAGTGTTGAGCAGGCTAGGTAAACCCCATCAATAATGCTACTACTCAGGGGGAGTAGTCAACCTTGAGATTTAGAGTTTTTTTTATTCTTTGGAATTTCTGTCAAAGGGGGAGGAATATATGTGAAAAACTATTGCTATTTATTTTTCAGATTGATTGCACTCCTTAGGGGGAGTTTGGCGGTATTTGGTCTTTTGATTCAGTTTTGGTTCAGAGCTTCATTGCTATATCATTTATGGGATATTATTGGTGGTCTTCCATTGGGGGAGACTTGCTTGGAATTTTCTTGGCACTTGGATTTTTTTCACATCTAGTGTTGTCATCAATTCCAAATGGGGAGATTGTTGGCCATATATGGAATTGATTATGTGTTGCATTGATGTTTTGTCATTGATGTCAATACATGTTGTTATGGTTGTTTACCGTCTTTCGGTAGAAGGATTGGATTGGGAAGATTATCAGTTGATTGTCACTGGTATGATCTGGATGATGGAATATGTTTCTATGGTTGGGTCAATTGGTATTGAATTGATGATTGAATGCTATCTCATATTCTAGTAATCCCGCTTTATTATTCCAGTAAGGGTTTCACTGGTAGAGCTTTATTGAAGATCTTTGATGTAATGCATAAGTGGTGTTGGTGTAGCTTCTAGAAGGGATTCAGGATGCTAATGGTGATTGTGTTTGTGCCTCGACTGATTGGTGGCATTGCTTTGGCATGTGTGGATCTTATTTATGTCAGGTGCTATCTAGGTTACGAACCATTTTTCATGTAACGTGTTGGTGAATACTCGGATGAATTTACGAGATGTTTTATTGATTGGATAATGTTTTTTTGGCCTTGGACTGACATGCTTTATGTTTTTATTTCAGGATTATGTAATGGATCTATTAAATTATCATTGGGGTGGCCAACCTAATTGTTTAGGTCCTGGGTTGGTATAAATATATGTAAGATCTCATTGTAGATCATGTCATAGGTATGGATGCATGGATCAAATAATGTAATAATCATTTATGTAGAGGATTTGGTCGTTCATAGGTGATCGAGTTGGGTTTATTTAAGAATTTTTGGACCTCCAGTATTGAGCTTAACTGAAACTATAATCTGGCATGTTTGATGCTATCACCAGTAGTTCTTCTCTCTGGATTATTGTCCAAAAATCTTGAGGTGGTTGACATCTCTGTAGTCAGTGAGACTCCATTGTGATGAGCAGTGTGCTCTAGGAAATGTGCCTTCTTGCATGTGCAGGCCCCTATTATAATCATATACTTGTTACAGAAGTATCATCTAACTATGGGTAGGGTTTCCCACCATGGTTTTTCCCTTTACCAGGTTTTCCACATACAAATCATGGTGTTATGTGTTATGGTTGCATGGTATTGATTCTCTGGTTTTCAATTATACTCTAATGCTTTATCAATTATTCTGGTATAAGGTTGTAAGTGCTTTAATTTGCATAATCTATTAACAACTTATTCACCCACTCCCCCTCTTAATTGTTCACCGGTTATCCTAATAGTTTGTGCCCCTACTTTATCATGTCCCCTCCTCATCTTCTATCTAGGTTCATTTTTTGCTCAATCTCTAGTTCTAATGCTATGTACACCCATTGATGAAATTCCTAGAGGGGTGTCTTTCTCCCTAGGGCTTAATTGTGGTCCTTTTTCTAAGAATGACCAAGGTGCCCATGTCCTAGTCCTAGACCAGAGCACCCAACACCCCAGTCCCTCTTAGTTAGGCCCGATTTTGAAATGGGACAACAATCTTATCCCTCCAATGGGAATTCATCCTTTTGGCCTAGCTTGATTGTTGGAGGTTAGCCTAATTGGTTAATTACCTAGATACCCCTATATAAAGACATTTGATCAATTCATTTTAATCTAAGTCTCCGTCTCCAAGCATCCTAGCATCCTTGCATCTATGAAGCATTCATTATCAAGCATTTTCAGAGATCTTCAAGGTTGCATATTATTCATTTAGTCATTATGGAGAAATATTACATCATTCATATACAAGAATGCATGTGTGATTAGGGTTTTGTCATGTTCATGTCATTTTGTACAACATATGTGATTACATTCAAGAAGCAAATAATCATCATCATCAATTGCAGATTTGAGGTATATCTTTCCATTATTTATTTTAGTAAATGCATTTATTCATTCAAGGTCAATTCCTAAACTGAGGTTTGACTTAGGAAAACCCCTATTCCCAATAATTTCCCCTTTTCTTTCTCTGTGCAAGAAATAGGTGCAAAGCTGTAACTTTCAAGATTAACATTATTCACAGAGATGGACAGGTTCCCCTTTGGATGATGAAAAGTATGGAGGACTAGAGCGATGGGCAGTCTAGTCTCAACAATTCAAGTCAACCTTTTGGGAATAGATCTGAAAATTCACATATTGCTTAGATCCAGGTTTTTAGCTCTGTTTGACGATTGTAGCTCACTATTTATGCCCGATCTCTTCAAAATTCTCATATTTACCCTAATTTCAGAATCTTCAACAAATTCAAATAAATTCAACTCAAGGGAAAGAAGAGGCATATCTAAAACCCCTAGAATTTGGTCAGAGTCTAAATCTATTAGGTTTATATCTATCAAATTCCTATATTTTCCTAATGTAATTGTTCCCTAAGAAAAATTAGTGGTTTTACTACATCTAGTGGTAGAAACCCTAATTTTCACAACATTACTTTTTGGTGACCTTGACTCCTTACCCTTAATTTCTTATTTATGTTCTCAAATCTCATTGTTTATGCATTTTCAAATTCTAATTTGCATTGAGAAGTTTAATTTTCAGTTGAATTACATAAATTTAGAGGTTAAAATCACACAAACCTAATTTGTAATTCTAAAATTGAACTTGTGGGTTGCTTAATTTGGATTAATTATTTTATATATGATTGTTTATGCAATGTAAAATTCAAATTTGCACTCATATCTATCTTATTTTCAATTGAATTAAATAAATTTAGAGGTTGTTTTCAGAAAAACCGTAATTTTATAATTCTAAAATTTATTTGTGAGTTGCATAATTTTTTTAATCCATTTTCAAATCTCTTCTTTATGATATATTAATCTATAGAGGCATTTATCTTTCAAATTTACAAATTACATTGCTTAATTAATTGGTTAATGAATCACTTTTACAAAATTTTACATTGTTAATCACAATATTCAATTTTTGCATTCAAATTTCCCTCCTTTATTCAATTGCATTTTTAGATCTAATTTTACTACACACATTGGGTGAACATTGCTTTGATTATAAATGGAGTTGTTATATTGCTTTTCTAAATGAATTTCAAATTTAATTCAAGATCTCTACATTGTTCCCTTTTGTGCATGTGATGATAGCTCATGTTTTTATTTCATGCATAATTATGATTTTCCTTCATCTAAGGATTCTCCTATTCATAAGGACAATTTAGTGCAAGATGATATTATTAACACTTTTTTTAAAACTCTCTCTCCTTAGGGTTATGTTTTGATGAGTTATGTTGATATTTCTCCTAAAAAGTCTTTCTCTCATAAGGAGATCCTAGAAGAAGAGGATGATGTCATAAACACCTTCCTTAATGTTACCTTGCCCTCCATACATGGTATTATCCCTAAAGGTGAAGTATTAATGAGTTTTTGTACCCCTCCTAATATTCCTATTATTCATGAGGAAAGAGTCAATAATGCTATCAATGATCTCTTTATTGGAGAGAAAGAATTGAAGAGCAACATAACACAATATTCTCATAATAATGATACTTTAATGCAAGGGAGGCAAGACCAAAATGTTGACTTATCAGTTCCTTTAGATTTGTCTCATTCTCCTAGTCCTCACAATATTTGTAGAGAAAATGATGATCTATTTTCTCCCAAAAACTTAGAAAAAGATGAAGCCTTAGATGAAAACATGAATAATGATGAAAGAAAGGGAAGTTTCCCCACAAAGGATATTCCTTCTTCATCTACTTATCCCCTTGACCCTTCAAAATGTCACAAAGATCTTCTCCAAATAATTACTACATCTATTGCCAACTTTTCATCACAACAAGAGGATATTTCACATTTTCTCCTTAAAGCCAATCTAATTACTCTACCTTTTAAAAATCAAAGAATGAATTATAAGAAACATCTAGACAATCCTTCTTTCTACAAGTATCATCAAATACATGGCCATTCTACCAATGAGTGCAGTGATTTGGAAAATAGAATTGGACATTTTTTTATCACCCATATCATTCAAGTATTCGATGACGAGGGGGTAACCCCTTGTCTTACTTCATCTCTATAACATTTTTTCATCCTCTCATGTTTCTCCTCACCCTATCACACTAGTAGTTAACTTCATTGGTGGCTTTTTATCATAAGAGGTGATTCTTATTCAACTACAATAATATTTGGGCAGCAACATAATTCATTCTTTCCTCTATGCTTGGGGGCCAAGAATATTATCCTACCTTTTCTCTTTATCTAACGTTTCACTATTCCCATTAGAGGTTGAATTTTTCATACTTTGATGTCCTTTCTTACTTGGAATAGTATGTCTCTCATGATTGATCTCTCCTTAAGGGAGTTTGTGATCCTTCATCTAATTCTCTCTTCCTCTCTTTTAAGATTACCTCTTCTTTAGAGTTGCATTTTACAAATATCAATGTCTTTTCTTGCATGGAATATTCCTTAATGTGAGTACATTGTGAATTTTCTTATGTCTAATCTCTCCTTATAGGTTGTATAATTCTTCTCATTGTCCCTACACTTGGTGCGCATTTATCTATATTATCCTTTCTAAGGATCCACTTTTCCTTTGTTGAGTGGTGTTTGCTTATGATTTGATGAAATTCCTTATGTGATATTGTTTCTTTCTCAAGGATTCTCTCTTATGAAAAAGGTGTGTATCCTTGACCACAACCTCTTTTATAATTGGCAATGTATGTCTATTATAAACTTACCCCTCACATTGGGTCAAAAGTGTGTCATCCTTAATCATTTATCCCTTTCACCTAGCAATAGGGGAAAGGTAGGAATTCTTGTTCTCCTTTATTTTGGTAGAATATTCTATGTTTGTTCAAGAACTCCTCTTGGAGGTAGATGTATTTTGATAAAATATCTCTTCTCCTCCAAGGATCCTCTTTACACTTGCTGCAAGATATCTCTTTTTCAACTATCTTATAGTTGCTTATAAGAGTATTGCCTCTTTAGCTTGGATTTACAAATATTATTGCCTAAAAGGATATCTCCTTGGTGTTGAAGGTGGGTAACCTTGTTTCTAGCTTCCTTGAGACATCAACATAGGGCTATGTTGACATCTTAAGGGGGGGCATACATATCACCCTTTTTGTATAATATTTTTACATTTCCTAAATCGGGTGTTTATTCTCAAAACTAGATAAAACAAACTCTTACACGAGATGCTTCATGCTTGATACCAGATGCAACATTGATATATGTCCTAGATGGGGTGCAAATTCCTAAAATTAGAGAAAATAAACTCTTGCATGAGATGTCCTCGAAACTAGACATATATTTATCTTACACAAGATTACACATTCTTGAAACTAGATAAAAGAAACCCTTATACGAGATATTATGAAAACCAAACACACACTTGCATTTTCACTTTATGTCTTATATAGGTTGTTGCATGCTTGAAACTAGATAAAATAAACTCTTATATAGGATTCTTAACACCTTAAACCAAACATCGTTTGCACACACACACAACAGTGAGTGGAACTAGCAAAACATAGCTAGAATATTCCTACTCTACTCCCTAACATGGATCACTTAGAAAAACACATCTAGAATGTGTATACATATCCTCTCTCATTCTTATTCTCATGGATCACCTAGAAAAATACATCTAGAATGTGTATCAATGCTTCTCTCTTTTCTTCTCGTGAGCTCATAGCTTTTCTATTGGTAGTTCATGGATGATGCATACTCTTTCTCTTTTATGTGATCACTTGTGTTCTTGAGATGTAATTTTCAAGAATGATATTAGTGGTTGAGACATTTTGATATCGAGCTCTCTTTGGCTAGTTGAATCGAGGTCTTATTTTGGTTTTTTATCTTTTTGTGTGCACCTTTTGCCTTTTTGTCTTTGTTTGTCTTTGTTTTCCTTTTTGTTTTTGTCTTTTTTAATGTGTCATTTCATGCGTTTGAGTGAGTTAAAATCATAATATTAAGGGCTTGGTTCCTTGAAATTAGTGATGTCTTATACTCCTTGTGATTGTGCTCCTAATTGCTCTTCTCTTCCATCTCCTTCATCTCTTCATCTACTTTACCATGAGTATTTCCATACACTCATACTCTCTTTAAAGTGGGGGCTAAATATAGCATCATAAATTGTCACCAGGCCAATTTACACCTCATGTTTGTGCCCCTACTTTAGCGTGTCCCCTCCTCACCTCCTATCTAGGTTTATTTTGTGCCCAATGTCCAATTCTGATGCCATATACACCCACTGATGAACTTCCTAGAGGGGTGTCCTTCTCCCTAGGGATTTATTGTGGTCCTTTACTAAGAAGGACCAGGGCGCCCATGCCCTAGTCCCTCTTAGTTAAGCCCAATTTTCAAATGGGACAAGAGTCTTATCTATTGAGAAGGAATTTATCTTTGTAGCTTAGCATGACCATTAAAGGTCATCCAAATCAGTAAATATCCTAGATACCCCTACATAAATACATTTGATCAATTCTTTCTAATCTAAGTCTCCATCTCCAAGCATCCTTGCATCTATGAAGCGTTCAGTGTCAAGCATTTGCAAAGATCTTCAAGGTTGCATATTATTCATTCAACCATTGTGGAGAAAAATTACATTATTCATATGCAATAATGCGTGTGTGATTAGGGTTTTGTCATTTTCATGCCATTTCATACAACATATGTGATTACATTCAAGAAGAAAAGCATCATCATCATCAATTGCAGATCTGAGGTGTAACTTTCCATTATTTATTTCAGTATTTGCATTTATTCATTCAAGATTAATTCCTAAACTAGGCTTTGACTTAGGCAAACCCTTATTCCCAACAATTTCTCCTTTATTTATGTGTGCAAAAATAGGTACAAAGTTATAAATTTTAGGATCGCATTATTCATAGAGATAGATAGGTTCCCCTTTGGATGACGAAAAGTGTGGAGGACCAAAGCGGCAAGCATTCCAGTCTCAACAATTTAGGTCAACCTTTTGGGAATAGATTTGAACATTCACATATTTCTCATATCCAAGTTCATGGCTCTGTTTGATGATTGTAGTTTATTGTTTATGCCCGATCTCTTCAACATTCTCATATATTTGCCCTAATTTTAGAATCTTCAACAAATTCAAATCAATTCAACTCAAGGGACAAAAGAGGCACATTTAAAACCCCTGGAATCTAATCAAAATATAGATCTATTAGGTTTAGATCTATAAAATTCCTATCTTTCCCTAATGTTATAGGTCCCATAAGCAAAATTAGTTGTTTTACTACATCAAGTGGTGAAAACCCTAAATTTCACCACATTACAAACTAAAAATATCAACTTACAACAACATATGCAAAAAATTATTGACTTGACTTAAAATATGATATGGGTATTCTCCTAACCCAAAACACAAAAAAAATGCAACTCAAATATGCATGTAAATGTAACTCCCATTTCCCAAGCCCAAAAAGGAATATTCTAAATTTAGGGAAGAATGTGCCAAGTTCAGAATCTCCTACCCATCATGGATGCTCTTATACTAGAGACCCAAGGTAATTTGAAATGTTTCATGAGTTAAACTCATTAAAATTTGTAGATTTTGTGGTTATCCCCTCTTTCTCCTTTCCATACTCAATAACATTATTATTTTTAATGAATATACATGTTAACTACATCAAATTCAATGAATTATATACAAAAAAATATTAGAGAACATGCAAACTACCTCACATTAAATGATCTATTTACAACCATAGGAACCTAATCTCCTCAAACCCTTTGAATAGTCTTTCTTGCATTTTGCATATACACATGCCACAAATTTTAGTCAAGACAAGTTGTAACTCCCATTTCCTATGCCCAAAATAGAATATTCTAAAATTGATGAAGAGTAAGCTAAATTAAAATTTGAATCTCTTACCCACCATGGATGCTCTTGCATAAACTTCTACCCCAAGGAGGGGTTATTGATAACCTTATCTTTGCCAATTGAGCACACACTACATCTAAGTAGGGAGGAATGACCTCTTAAGTTGTGGATCATTTTGGTGATGGAAAATTGGTGGCTCATCTATATATGTAATATAGTAATAAGTAATGAAATTTATAAGAGGTTACACATTATGTTGTTCTAGAAAACATAAAACAAAAAATAAGGACTGCATTTTCCATTCTTGAACCAAAAATGATGTGTTAAAGTATTTTTATAGATTCTCTAAGGTTTTAACCTATGGATAGGAACACAATCAATTATCTATTTGTTAAAAATTGTATACCAACTTCATGCAAGAATATTTTTATAGAAAGGGAAGAAACCAATGTTGAACACACCACAAGACTGAGAGGGGAGGTGAACAATCTTGAGAAAAATCTTTAAAATATTCAATCACAAAAACTTATCAATTATATTTAACCAATAAAATGCCAATGGTGAAACAATGAAAATAAAATACATGAACACCAAATTTTTACTGGAAAACCCAATATGGGAAAAACCATGATGAGAATCACACTCGCTATATGAATAATTGACTACAATGTTTTAGGCGCAAGGCCAAGGAAGCTCATTGTTCCTGATTTGTGTTAGATAGTTCAAATAACCAGAAGATAACTGATAGGGGGGGTGAATAAGTTATCACAGATTACCAGAACATTAAGCAATTAAAACTTTAATACTAGAACCCAAAACATTAATATCGGAATGCTTAAACCAAATACCAGAATAGCAGATAAACCAATTAAGCATAAACAATAATCAGAGAGTAAATACCATCCACATGACACCAAGATTTATACGTGGAAAACCCAGTAAAGGGAAAAACCACAGTGGGAAGCCTACCCACAGTCAGATAATACTTCTGTAGTAAGTATATGAATTACAATTGAGGGGCCTACACTTGTAGGAAGTTCAACAACCTAGAGCACACTACTCATCACAAAAGGAGTCTCACTGACTACATAGAAATCCAGACTACAATCCGGAAGAATGAATCAACTGCAAAAGATAGCATCTCCTATGCCTAAATATAGTTCTGGTTAAGCTCAATACCGGAGGACAAAATCCTCTTACATGAACCCAACTCAAACTCTAATGATCAACTGAATCCTTTGTCTGAATGATATTACATTATTCGCACATTACATATCAATATGCCTTTTCCTATATCCTGATATCATCTACAATGAGATCTTACATCATATATATATATACAAACCCTCAACCATAAATAATCAGGTCGGCCACCAAACAATAAAACAATTACATAATTACAAAACATGTCGGTCTAAGACCAAACAAATAATATCCAACCTATAAGACATCTGAGAACCACATCGAGAGGTCCAATCCACACATTACATTAAGAAAATCCATAACCTAGATACATCAAGACCCAAATTAGGTCCACACACACTAAAGCAATGATCTCAATCACCAAGTCTCAAACATGATCACCATCAGCATCATGAATCTCCACCAGAAGCCACACCAACACCACTTATGCATATCATCAAAGATCTTCAATAAAGATATGTTGATGAAACCCTCATCGGAACCACAAACCAAGCTTCCAAGCAAATAGGATAGCATCCGACCACCAGACCAAAACCAACTAACTGAATATGAACATGAGTATACCAGATCATACTGGATCCAAACCAACCAGAAACCACACAACCTACCAAGACCATAAGGGTACCGGTAAAGCATCCAAAACAGCTAGTGTTGACATCAATGACAAAACATCAATGCAACACATAATCAATTCCTTCAAATGGCCAACAATCTCCCCCTTTGGCATTGATGGCAACACTAGATGTGAAAAACATCTAAGTACCAATAAATTCCAAACAAGTCTGCCCCAATGGAAGACATCCAACAATCTCTTATTCAAAGATATAGCAATGAAGTTCTGAAAAAAAGACCAAACTCCCTATGTTAATGATATCTTTTCAAAGCTCTATTTTACACATATATTGCTACTACTTATTAAGTTTCCATTAGTTTTATATCCAAAGTCATTCTATATACTCTAGTCGGTTACTACTACCGAAACATTTAGTCGATATGCACAGAGCAGTTGGTTATAAAAGAAAGTAGTCACAGAGCCCAATATACACTGAGTTGTCTACCGAGTAACATTGTATGTCTACCGAGCAGCAATAATGATACACCAAGTAAAACGCGTTACCAGATTCATTGAACTTAGACATAGATGTGGAAACGTGTTACAAGATCGAGGAACAAAGAACTGTTATCACATTGGAAATTGCACTTCTATATTGCGTATGATTTTGAGGTCATCTATCCAATGAAATATTTTTTATGGTTATTCATTCAAGAAATCATGTTTGTAAGATCGAAGCAATGAACCAAATCACTGACATAAGAGATCTATTTATACAACATGAATTGGGATCAGATAATATAGATAAGAAGAGATATAGAGGTGTATGAAGCAAGACATGTGTGATACATAAGAAAGCACTGAGTATTATGACTGTTACAAAGACACAGTGGTCACCGAGAAGGATTTTAGAGAACACTCAAGAAACAGAGTAAATAGAAGGGTTTACCAAGTTACTCTATGGGTTACCGAGGTATGCTATAAGCAAGGTAATCTTATTTTGAGCACATAGAATCTGCTATAACATTTCAGATGTGAAGTTGCAGATATTTGTAAAGATTTTATTGTAATATTTTGAAGTTGTAAGAGAAACCTTTAACAGGGTAAAAGACTCTAACAAAGTCTATAAATTGTAAAGCCTTTAACCAGGTGCAACATTTTGTTTAAGTGTTGTAAAATCCTTTAGCAAGGTAGATCTAACGATCTTGATACTCCTAACAGGGTAAGCTATCAAAAATAGCTAAACATGTAGCTCTAACTGAGCACTCTTTATTATTGCAATAGTGAAGTTGTGGGTGCCATCCCCACTGCAGTTTTTCTCTCTAACCAAGAGTTTCTACGTAACCAAAATATATGTGTTATGGAGTGAATCATGTATGATTGTTATCTATTTTTTTTAGCGTTATGTTATGTTACAGTAGTTTTTGGTTTATGCATAATAGTAAAGATATCGTTGATAAAAAGATTTCAAGTACTGATTCATTGCTCCCCTCTTAGTACCATAGCTTTCCATATTGGGCCTAACAATTGGTATCAGAGCTTCAATCTTGGAAAAGGGTTTAACAGCCTAAAGAAAAATATCTTATCAATGGAAGGCTATAAACAATCTCGGAGAATTGTGTATTTGCAAGACGGGCTAGATCATGTTAATCAAGTGATTGCAGACATGCAAAGACAAATGCAAAAATCATTGAAAGTTAGAAGAAGATTGTCTAATGATTTGCAAGACTCTCAAGAGTTAGTGGAACAGATTGAGATATCATCTAAGTATAGTATATCTGAAGAGACTGAAGAGATGATTGGAGAATTGAAAGAAAAGAACAAAGCACTGACTGGTTAGCTAAAAGAAATGAAAAGAGGACATGAACATTTCAGCACACAGATGACTAAAAATCTTGATGCATTGAGGACTGCTGAGGATAAAGTAAGAGATCTAGAAAGAGAAAAACTACACCTTGAAGCATTAGTATCTGAAAAGAATGATGAAATCAGAATACAAAGTAATCTGTTAGATCAATTGGGTTATGCACATCATGAAGCAAATTTGAAGGATAATGAGAATCAAGCATTAAAACTTGAAGTATCAAAGTTGACTGATGAACTTGAAACAGAGAAGAAATCCAAAGAAACACTAAAGAAGAGTTATGAAGCATCAAAGATGTTGGATGAGAAACTAAATACATGAAGACCCAACAAAGATGCAGGACTCGGTTACAAAGGAAAAGGCTCTACCGAGAAGGGAATCCACACCACTGAGAGAGGAGAATCATCAAAGCAAGCTAGAAATAAGAAGAACATCAAAGGAAAGAAGCCTATTTGCAACTACTGTGGAAATCAAGGTCATACTGCTAACTTGTGCCAAATCAAAAAAGGTAAGCAACTGAATGTCACTAAGTCCAATGGTTATTGTTACAATTGCAATAAATATGGTCACACATCTAATCAATGTAGGACAAAGTCTATTAAAAATTATTAGAAGACAAAATTCAAAGGGTTTTGTAAAAACTGCAATAGATATGGACATAGTACCAAGAAGTGCTGGCTTAAGCAAAAGAACTATATGTGGTATGCACATCGAGCAAACGCTAGAGGTTACCGAACTCACACAGATCCTTACCAACAATATTTTGTAGTACCATGGGATTACAATACAAGGATATGGTGTGAATGTTGTGGAAGATATGGACATATAAGTGCCAACTATTTTATAAGGTTTGGAATGAACAACCGAAGATCATGGAGAAATCCTAGTATGGCATGTTTTCATTTTCACAAAGTAGGACACTTAGTTGGAGATTGTAGAGATCAATCTAGAAAAGACACTAAAGAAATAAAAGGAAAACTATAGATGATTTGGAAAAAGAAGTAAATTGTGTCAAATGAAGAAAGCACCTTACCTACCAAGTTAGGTGCACCTATTCCAAATTAATCGGTAAAGGTATGAAGGGACTACATTCTCTCAAAGGTTAAATCTTAACAGTTCCTATTTTATCATGCACTTAATTCAAAATCTACATAGCTAAAGATGCATTAGGAAATTTGAAATTTTATCAAGTCTTTTGAAAGCCTGTCTAGTCGGTGAATACAGGAAGACTGGCTACTCGGTAAAAGCACAAAAAGGAAGTGGTACCGAGTGCATTTAATGTCTTTTGACCTAACTACATGAAGCCCGATATGGTATATTGTGTACTTAAAGCTTTTACGTGGTCATTTCACACTTACCAAGTTTTCAAGAAAGCAGAGCAAAGCGATTCAAGGCGATCAAACCACCTCTCGAGCGAATTTCAAGGTATTTTACATCAATCACAACACAATGTCAAGCTAGTTTACCGATCATATCGGTTGTGATTATCTATTTTACATTTGCTAAGTGGGAAGCATCTGTCATTTGAAAGTCTTCAAACCCTAGGAATCTTTTGTTAAGTGATTATCCAAAATCTGCAATGTCCCCTAAGATCCTGAAGCCCGTTGTTGTTGAGAACATTGAAAAGCCCTCACTAAAATATTCTTTGACTCCCAAAGTAGCTTCTGAACTAGATCATAAAACTACATTTTCACTCATTCTGGATAAGGTTTTACTAGTTGAGGATGTCAAATTCTTCACTAAGTGTCATGTTGAAATCAAGGATACCTATGATGAATTGTGTACCGATGGGAAATTGGATAGAAAGTATGAACACATCAAAATCAAGGGATTGACCAAAGCCCTAACCTATCCCCATGTATTCAAACCCCAGTGGGTCAAGTTTGTTTTGAGCAAAGTTCATGATGATTTCATATGGTTAGAAGAGAAACCATTTAAAATCACCAAGGAAATCATTCATTTGATCACCGGTTACCCTATCTTTGATCATGCCCAAGCTCAAAAAATGATATCACAAAAGGAATTGATCACTTTAACCGGAGTTGAATCAGATTGTAGAGGATTGAAATTGAACAATGTCATAGATGCAGAGCTGAAGTTTTCCATTAGAGTCATAGGTTACTATTTCTTCCAATCAGCAAGGGAAAATAGTCTACCCTATGGAGCAATCAATTTAGCATATAAAATTGTGAAGAAAGGAATGAAAATTGATCGTTGTGAAGTATTGTTGAAAAACACGTTTGAGAATCTAAACACCATAAGGAAGCCGAAGAAGAAGAACTTGGCTAACACTCTGAAGTTTGGATCACTGTTAGTATGCATGTTTTTCTATTTTGAGAAATTCTTTCCATCAGTCGGTAATGTAGTTTGGGAGCTACACCGACCAATCACCCATCAAATCAATGACTTCATCAAGAAGCTAGGTGATAATTTTAATGATATTATGGATGATTACTTTAGCAAGTTTCAGGAAAGGATGCATAACAGGTATCGGATCCCACCCCAGTTAGTAGAGAAATACAAGGATGACATATGCTTTGAAGTGGACACCGATTACTACTATGTTAATGTTGTGGAACAGAGAACCCAATCTTTACCACCTATGGGTTATGAGATTGATTTTGACATCACACAATAGCAGATAGATGCTTTTCTTACACTACCAAGGCATGCTACCGAGCTTAGATACGATACATATAAAGAAGTGAAAGAGAAAGTTAAGATGAATATTGTAGTACCCAAGGCTACAAGGAAAGCAACAAAGATGATCAAGGCATTAACGGAGAAATTTGGAGAAGGTTCTTCCTCCACACCTGTCAAGGGAACTATAGTCATCACCAAGGAGGAATCTGAAGCTCAAGAGGTAGCTATTACATTGAGCACCGAATTGCCTAAAGAGAAAGTTTTGAAAAGGAAGAAACTAGATACATCATAGTTATCACCGACTCCTTCAGTCAAGCGCCCAAACACAAGATCATCTATAGCATCACCAAGTAAGAAACCAAAGAATGTTGCTGCACCAAAGGTAACAAAAACTTACAAGAAATCTACTCAAAGACTCATTTTGACTAAAGAGTCTAGTGAGACCGAATCAAAAGATGCAACCAAATTTCAAATTGTTAAGAGCAAAAAGGAAGAATTACATAGTGTTGATAACTTTTGTGCTAATCTAAAGCAATATGGTGGATTTGGATCATTTAGATATGTTAAATATGAATCCAGATCTGATGCAGAAAATAGACAAATAGAAGAAGTTGTAATCTACACACTTCTAAAATTCTGATTGGTCCCATTGGAAGTAACTAATTCTCTTCCAAAAGAATTGTATTTGCATATTGATAATAGGTGGAAATATGCCATGGACTTGGAAAAGAAGATGAGAGAAAGAAATTTGGTACATCTCTTTTCAAACATGTGGGTAGATGAGATCACTGAACATCTGACAAACTACCACTGAAACTTCCTAGTCAAGCAAAGAGCCTTAAAATTGATGAATGGATTTCATTTGGATGTAGAGAATGAGACAAAGGAAAAGTGGAAGGAAATATTTTGAATCAAGAATGATGGTGAGCAAGCTGAAGTTGAAACAGTTGATGTTACCGAGGAAGATCTTGATATCATAGAGCAAGACCCTACTGACACTATACAAATTGATGAGGATATCATGGACACCGAGGCACGTGAATAGGAAATTATAGAAGAGAATTCATATGCCAAACTGGTATCCAATGAGTCAGTTTTGGAGCAATTTCAGCCCTATCCTCCAGTCACTCGGCCTATTTCAACCGAGGCCCCTCAGGATACTGAACAAGGAACAGAAGGTCACAAGTCTACAGAAGGAGAAGCTACTTCTCAGGCCACCGAAGGACAGACCTCTCAAGCTCCTTCTAGCACTGAAAATGTTACATCTGAGACCCCAAGTACAAAAGCACCGATGGACACAACAAAGGCTACATCAGAGGTTCACGAAACTAATAAAAGTGTTGCCTCTACTGAGCAACCTACTGGGGGTCAACAAGCCTCACAAGCCATTGTGTTAGTTAAACCAGTGAAAGGTAAAGAAAAGAAGATGAAAAAGCATAGTTTCAAATTAGATTTGTCAAAACCAATAGTGTTGCTGAATGTAGACATATCTAAATTAAAAGGGCAAGAACTCATTGAATTCGGTGAACTATGCAAAGCCAAAGTTGAACAAGAGAAACAAATGGCTATTCAAAAGAAAAAAAAAAGTACTTCAGAAGGTGAAAGCACTATTAATAGATATGCTACCTGAAGCTACAGTGACAACAGATGCAGCCATCCATGTTCAACTGGATGAACTCCTAACCAAAATAGAGACATCTAGAGTAGACACATCTAAATATTTGAGCAATTTAAAGGACAAAGAGCTCACTGCTAAAATGATTGAAGAGATATAGAAAGCTATTGCTATTGACAAAGTAAAACTTGTCAAATTTATTGCTAAGTTGTCCCCTCAACTCAAGCACATTCTTTATTTATTTCAGAAACTATGTACATTTTCTTTATTCATTAAGGATATCAAAAATAAAATAGAAGTGATTGTGAAAGAGATCACCGATCTCTCAAATAAGTTGACCACTGAGTCACACTCTATTCAAAATTTTTATACAAAGTTACAACAGCTCATGGCTCAACAATTGGAACTAAGGAATGAAGAGCACAAGATAAGAATGGACATAATGACTCTTCAAACATTATTCATTCCTCATCTTTCATCTATCCAAGAACAAATCAACAAGGCTACCTCCCTATCCACTCAACGAGAGGGAAGCACCTTAGATGGACTAATTGCATTGTTAGTTGACATTACAACTCAAAATTCACTCATGGACAGTGTCAAGGATGCCCTCTCTACCACTCTCACCGATGCAAGGACAAAGTACAAATCCATTTTTGACCAGTTGCCTCCACCGAATGGTAACTAAGTTATGATGTTTGTCAAAAAGGGGGAGAATACTATCAAAGTATACAGGGGGAGTATACCGAGCAGAACAGAGTATTCATATGCACAATTAATTTTGACAAAAAGAGTAGTGAACCGAGCCGTTAATATAGAACATTGATCATCGAGCATGCAAAATCAAAATTTGGTACATAATATTGATAAGGGGAGTATATCTAAATACACTATTTTATTGGCAAATGTATATATTGTCTGTCTAGTCAAATTTTGTAAGAATATAGATTTTTGAGTTCTGACTTTGAAAGTAGTTTTGTCAAACATCTCAACTAATGTCAAAAGGGGAGATTGTTACTACTTATTAAGTTGCCATTAGTTTTATATCCAAAGTCATTCAATATACTGTAGTCAGTTACTACTACCGAAACATTCAGTCAGTATGCACAGAGCAGTCGGTTATAAAAGAAAGTAGTCACAGAGCCCAGTATACACCGAGTTGTCTACCGAGTAACATTGTATGTCTACCGAGAAGCAATAATGATACACCAAGTTGATATACACTGAGTAAAATTTGTTACCAGATTCATTGAACCTAGACACACATGTGGAAATGTGTTACAAGATCGAGGAACAAAGAACCATTATCACATTGGAAATTGCACTTCTAGATTATGTATGATTTTTAGGTCATCTATCCAATGAAATATTATATGGTTATTCATTCGATAAATCATGTTTGTAAGATCGAAGCAATGAACCAGATCACCGACATAAGAGATCTATTTATACAGGATGAATTGGGATCACATAATATAGATAAGAAGAGATATAGAGGTGTATGAAGCAAGACATGTGTGATACATAAGAAAACACTGAGTGTTATGACTATTAGAGAGACACAGAGGTCACTGAGAAGGATTTCAGAGAACAATCAAGAAATAGAGTAAACAAAAGGGTTTATCGAGTTACTCTATGGGTTACCAAGGTATGCTATAAGCAAGGTAATCTTATTTTGAGCACATAGAATCTGCTATAACATTTCAGATGTGAAGTTGTAGATATTTGTAAAGATTTTATTGTAATATTTTGAAGTTATAAGAGAAACCTTTAACAAGGTAAAAGACTCTAACAAAGTCTATAAATTGTAAAGCTTTTAACCAGGTGCAACATTTAGTTTAAGTGTTGTAAAATCCTTTAGCAAGGTAGATCTAACAATCTTGATACTCCTAATAGGGTAAGCTATCAGAAATAGCTAAACATGTAGCTCTAACCGAGCACTCTTTATTATTGTAGTAGTGAAGTTGTGGATGCCATCCCCACCGCAGTTTTTCTCTCTAACCAAGAGTTTCTACGTAACCAAAATATATGTGTTATGGAGTGAATCATGTATGATTGTTATCTATTTTTTTTAGCGTTATGTTATGTTACAGCAGTTTTTGGTTTATGCATAATAGTAAAGATATTGTTGATAAAAAGATTTTAAGTACTGATTCACCCCTCCCCTCTCAGTATCTTAGCTTTCCATATTGGTCCTAACATATATCTCTCTCCCTAATGTATCCAACTCCTTAAGTTTTTCACATAAATATCTCTCCCCCTTTGACATCAATGCCAGAAATTTGACATAAATATCAAAGCAAAAACATAAACCACTGAATCACAAGGATAACTACTCCCTCTGAGTAGTAGCATCCCCACATCAGTGTGAGAATGAATAATATATCTGATAATACATACCAGACTAATGCCAAAAAGCATCAACCAGTTCTTTGTTGGAGGGGCAAAAACCCCTAACCTATCTCTCAGGTACTCAAATGATTCTTTAGGCAAACGTTTAGTGAAAATATCTGCAATCTTCTCTTTAGTGTTCACATAAACCAGTATAACTTCATTTTCTTCCACCTTCTCCTTTAAAAAGTTATACTTGATAGATATGTTCTTTGTCTTAGAGTGAAATACCACATTCTTTTATATGTCAATAGCCGCAGAGTTATCATAGTGAATAACTATCAGTCTAGTGCAATGCACTTTGATATCCTTCAACATTTCCTTCATACATAGAACCTATGTACAGTTAGTAGAAATAGCAACATACTCGGCTTCATCAGTAGATAAAGAAGTAAATGATTGTTTCTTGTTGATCCATGAAACCAACTTCTTTCCAAGAAATAAAGCTCCACCGGAATTACTTTTCTGGTCATCAACGTTTCTAGCCCAATCGACATTTGTATATGCACATAAAGTAAAGTCATCATCCTTAGGGTACCACAAACTATATTTAGATGTACCTTGCAAGTATCTAAAAATTCTTTTCACTGCACTCTCATGATTTTCTCTAGGATCACTTTGATATCTAGATGCAATACAAACAAAATTCATTATGTATTATGTTAGGCCTAGTCTGAGTCAAATAAAGCAGACCTTCAATCATAGATTTGTATCTTCTAGGATTTACCGATGTAGAAACATCTTTCCTTGTCAATTTATCACTTGTAACCATAGGAGTACTTACCGATTTAGAGTCTCCAATACAAAATTTCTTCAACAATTCCCTACCATAATTAGTTTGATAGATGAAAATACTTTTATCAATCTGAGTAATCTTCAAACCTAAGCAAAATTTCATTTCCCCAATCATAGGCATTTCAAATCCTTTCTCCATATTCTTAGAAAATTCTATGCACAACTTATCTTCACCTCCAAAAATGATGGCATCAACAAATACTTCAACAATCAGTATATCATCATCAGTGACCTTATAATATAAATTACTATCAACATTACCCTTAGTAAAACCAAGCTTCAAAAGATATTTATCCAATCTTTCATACCAAGCTCTAGGTGCCTTTTTCAATACATATAAAGCTTTCCTTAACCTACAAACCATGTTTGTATCATCTAAAAGTGAAAAACCATTGGGTTTCTCAATATAAACTTCCTCATCAAGATCCCCATTCAAAAATGCACACTTGACATCCATCTGATAAACCTTGTAGTTTTTATGGACAACATAAGCAAGAAATAGTCTTATAGCTTCAATCCTAGCTACAGGTGCAAAAGTCTCACCATAATCAATTCCTTCCTTCTAAGAATATCCTTTACAAACCAATCTAGCCTTGTTCCTTACAACTTGACCATCTTCATTCATTTTATTCCTAAAAACCCATTTAGTTCCAATAACATTCTTATTTTTAGGTCGGGGAACTAAAGTCCATGTGTTATTCTTCTCAATCTGATCTAATTCTTCTTCCATAGCTTTCAACCAACATTCATCTTTACATTCTTCAATTAATGATATCGGTTCAACTTGAGAAATTCAACATACCTCATTAGTTTCCACTCTTATTCTTGTCATCACTCCATTGTTCTTGTCCCCAATGATCTGATCTTCTAAATGATTCAATCTCACATACCTAGGAGTCTTCAGACTCTCTGTTCCTCTTCTCGATTCTTCAGGAACTGTTGAATTTTCTAGTGCTGCCAAAGTAACTGGTTCAACATTATATTCCAAAAAAGGTGCCACCAATTCAAATATAATCATTTCCACCACTATTTCTTGCTCATAAACTCTTATTTGACTTCTATTCAGCTCATCCACCTTGACATTAGGACTCTCCACAATTCAATGCAAACTCTTATTATAACATCTATATGCCTTGTTTTCATTAGAATAACCAAGAAATATACCTTCATCACATCTAGGATCAAATTTTCCAATGATAGCATCTCTCCTAATATAACATGTACTACCAAAGATTCTGAAATATTTAACTGTCGGTGTATTGCCAAACCATAATTCATAAGGTGTCTTATCAGTTTCTCCTTTTATATGAACTATGTTGAATGTATAAACTGTTGTTCTCACTGCTTCTCTCCAGAAGATATGAGGTAGACTAGCTTCTATCATCATTTTTCTAGTAGCATCCAAGATAGTTTTGTTCTTCGTTTCCACAACTCCATTCTACTAAGGTGTCTGGGGAGCAGAAAATTGTCTCCTAATACCATTCTTCTCGCAAAAGTTATTAAACTCACCAAATGTGAATTCTCCACCATGATCTAACCTCAAACATTTAATCTTCAATCCTATCTCAGTTTCCACTTTAGCCTTAAAGATTTTAAACTTTTCAAAAGCCTCAGATTTCTCCCTTAGAAAAGTAACCCACATCATTCTAGAATAATAATCAATGATTATCATAAAATATCTATCACCTTGAAACCTTTTAACTCTAGCAGGGCCACACAAACCAGTATGAATAAGATCAAAAACATCATTAGATTTATCTTGTATACTCCTAAAAGAGGTTCTAACTTGTTTTCCCATTTGACATTCTTTACATACGAGATTATAGGGATTCACAATCTTAGGTATATCTCTAACTACCTTCGTTGAATTGATCTTTACAATGCAATCAAAATTTACATGACATAGCCTTTTATGCCATAGCCAACTCTCATCAATTAACATGTCTTCTCAATGTAATTCAAATGAAAAATATTACCTTTTGTCTGTGTATTGGTTGTGATCTCCAAACTAGATTTATTAATGATTTTGCATTTTTCATCCTTGAACTATAATTGAAATCCCTTATCCACCAATTGTCCTACAATCAAAAGATTATGCTTCAAATCTTAAACAAAATAAATATTATCAGTATTGTGCTCACCATCCAATGATATAGTTCCTTTTCCTTTGATCATACATGTTTTGTCATCTCCAAATCTAACTAGACCACCATAAATTTCTTGCAAAGATAGAAACTTCCTTTTATCTCCAGTCATATGATGTGAACATCCACTGTCAACTACCCATTCATCCTTGTCTTTAATTTTAGTAGCAAGTGCCTTCTCTTCAAGTACATTCTCTTCCAGTACTGGAACATATTCCTTGATAGCCAAGAACACCTATTCCTTCCCATTGTTGGAACCACTAGTAGAATCTTTTGTCGATTCATCATCAAAATCAATCACACCTTCCTCATCCGCTATGTAGCATGATTTGTCTTTGTCTTTCCTATACTTATACTTGTTCTGATATCCAGGGTTAGGCTTAAAAGATCTTCTAACTCTCTCTTCAAATCTTGAATTCCTTTCAGGACATCTAGATGAAAAATGACCAATCTTATTACATGCAAAACATTTAAAAGGTGTTTTTCCTTCATACTTACTTCCTACCAGTCCTTTAGGTACTCTTCTAGCAAATAGTGTTTCAAGTTGCTCAAACTCATCATCTTATCTCTTCATATCATCCAATTCCTTTGCATATAAAGATTTCCAATCTTTCTTACCAATTGACGATACAGATGCATGAAAATAAGGTTCAGACTTCACAGCTCTAGAAGATCCAAATTCTTCAAGCTCAAAAGTAGATAATTTCCCAACCAAGGTATCTTTGTTGATAAAAGTATTAGCCATTGTTCTTAATTAATTAATTGTAGTAGCCTTCATCTTGTAAGTCAGTGGTAGGGGTCTCAAAACTTTAGAAACAATTTCATCTTCACTAAGAGTTCCACCACAACATTGAATTCCCATAAAAATCTCATTTACCCTTTCCATGAATGCAGTAATCCTTTCATCTTCTTATAGCTTCAATTTTTCATATCTCACTCGGTAACCATCAAGTTTAGCAATCTTCACAGTAGGGTCACCTTCAATAAGAGTCTCTAACTTATCCCATATAACCTTTGCAGATGATTTGTCAATTAATCCCATTATTTATTGATCAGAAAGTGCACAAAAGAGGGCTTCTCTTGCTCTACAATCATTCTCAAGCTTCTTATGTAAGTTTGTTGGAGGAGGGTTGTCAGTTGTTGGATTATAAGGTGTAACACCATTCTGTGTGATCTCCCAAATCTCTTTACCAAGACATCTAAGATGATTCTCCATCTGAATCTTCCATACTATGTAATTTGTTCCATCGAGCCTAGGAATATCTCTCCAAAAGATAGCTCCAAATGAACTAGATGAACTTGAACTGTTAGTCACCATAGGATCTTCCTCAAGTGGTTAAGCTTTCTATAGAGAGGACTAGAGATCTGATACCAATTGTTAGAGAGTTCAAATAACCGAAAGACAACTAAGAGGGGGGGTGAATCAAATGTCACAGATTACCAAAACATTAAGCAACTAAAATTTTAGTATCGGAACCCAAAGCATTAATATCAGAATGCTTAAACCAAATACCAAAATAGAAGATAAACCAATTAAACATAAACAATAATCAGAGAATAAATACCATCCACATGACACCAATATTTATACGTGGAAAAATCGATAAAGGGAAAAACCACGGTGGGAATCCTACCCACAGTCAGATAATACTTTTGCAGTAATTATGTGAATTACAATTGAGGGGCCTACACTTGCAAGAAGGCCAATAGCCTAGAGCGCACTGCTCATCATAAAAGGAGTCTCACTGACTACATAGAAATCCATACTACAATCCAAAAGAATGAATGAACCGCAAAAGATAGCATCTCCTATGCTTGAATACAGTTCTGGTTAAGCTCAATACCAGAGGACTAAATCCTCTTACATAAACCCAAATCAATCTCTAATGATTGACCAAATCCTTTGTCTGAATGATATTACATTATTCGCACTTTACATATCCATATGCCTTTTCCTATATCATGATATCATCTACAATGAGATCTTACATCATATATATACAAACCCTCGACCATAAATAATCAAGTCGGCCACCAGACAATAAAACAATTACATAATTACAAAACATGTCATGCTAAGACCAAACAAATAATATCCAAACCATAAGACATCCCGGAACCACATCGAGAGGTCCAATCCACACGTTACATTAAATCGGTCCATAACCTAGATACACCGGGACCCAAATTAGGTCCACACACGCTAAAGAAATGATCTCATTTGCCAAGTCTCAAACATGATCACCATCAGCATCCTGAATCTCCACTAGAAGTCATACCAACACCACTTATGCATATCATCAAAGATCTTCAATAAAACTCTGCCGATGAAACCCTCGCCAGAACCACAAACCAAGCTTCCAAGCAAACAAGATAGCATCCAACCACCAGACCAAAACCAACTGACTGAATATGAACATGAGTAATAGAATTCCATAACCAAATCATACTGAAGCATACTAGATCATGCCAAATCCAAACCAACCAGAAACCACACAACCTACCAAGACCAGAAGGGTGTCGGTAAAGCATCCAAAATAGCTAGTGTTGACATCAATGACAAAATATCAATGCAACACATAATCAATTCCTCCAAATGGCCAACAATTTGGACTTCCAAGCTAATGTGCACAACCTTAGAGAAAGATAAAATGGACTTGGAAGCTGAGATGCACAATCTTAGGGCAAGATACAGACCTACACAAGCTACCAAAAAAATTCATTGTCTTCCAGTAGGAATAAAATAATGATGAATTGAAATTAATATTATTTTTTGATCATGCACTATCCTTTAACCTCTGATTCAAGTGACCAAATCATGGAAAACATAACTCACATATACGCTAGCTCTGGACTCTATCATACTAAATGATATTGTCATCAAAGCTTATCAAAAACTGATATTCATACTTCTACTTCCCACATATGCTTCTGTTGATGTAATTATTTATTCTTATAGGATATAATTACACTTAAGTTGACTTAGGATAATGCATCTCATCATAGTTTGTATATGAGACACTTAGGGAAGTGTGCACATAGGGATGATGCTTGTAGGAGAAATTCCACCTTATGTGGTCTTATCTTGTTGTTACATTCCACATTTGGTGAGTGATCCACCTCTTGTGGAATATTATATTATTCCTCGTACCAACCCCTACTTTTTCTTGCCTACCCTTATTTCTCATTGAGCCACATGTCATGATTGTGTGCTCACATATCCATTTGGCCTTGCCTATATAAGCAGGCCCATAATCATTGTATTGGTTAATCTAGTTGATCAGTTTTGCATATTGATGAGAATACAGTTTGTTCTTGTCAAACTATTGTCTCTCTTTTGTGTGCTTTTCATTGTGCCCTTGATCTTGGCAAAATCTCACATGGTATCAGAGCCATTGGGGCTTCATTGATTGGTTTTGGGAGACATCTTGGAAGGCTTCTAATTTTGAATCTGAGGTACTGCACATTTTGGAGGCATCCTAGAGTGTTTTTGACCTCACCATTGTGTCTGAGAGGCCATTTCCATAAAAATTGAGTGTAAACTCAACCTATTTTGGAGGAGGTTGATTTTTCAGGCTTGGAGGAAAAATTTTGCCTATTTGGGTAATATCGTATGGATTTTTATTTTTTAATATATATATATATATATATATATATATATGTATATATATATATCTATATATATATATATATATATACATATATATATATATATATATATATATATAATTTTCTGCAAAATAATTTACGTTTATTTTGCAGAGATTTTTTCAATATAGCGAGCTTATTGTAATTGCATTTCAAATCAAATATATTTTTTTCAGGGTTCGTAGAGCCCTCCCCCCCCCCGGGTGACCCTCACCGAACGCAAATTGTGGTTTTTTTGTAGGGTCTATCGGCCATCATACAACAGCCAACACTATCCCTTAGCCACCTGAAAACCTCCATCGGCACCTGCAGCTCATCGTGGGTAGCTCCCCTAGCTCATCACCGGCACTCGCAGCTCATCGTCGAGGCTCCCGATCTCTGGCGACTCCCGCCATCTCTTTTGGCACTACCAAACTCCTGTCTGCACCCACAAATCCCACCAGTGCTCGCTGCCCCACCAGACCTTCCTCCCTTCGACAGGACCCATGTCCGCTATGTGGCAGGTGGCCACTGGCCCGTGGGCTAAACACCTTGCCACGTCATCTGCCAACTATGCACCCAGTCATCCTACCATGTCATCTTTTTGTACACTTAGCAAGGAGGTGCGAAATTTTTTTGATGGGCATATGGCCATTAAATTTAAGATAGTGGAGTACTGACGTCAGCTTGAGTTAGCACCTTTTTAAAAAATTTAGACCCATCACCATTGAGCAATTTGATTTTTTGGGTCAACCTTGAAGGCCCATACCTTGCTCAATTTTGCTCCTTTATGGGTGCAATTTTTCTTTATTTGGGCTAATTTTTTGTGCTCTCCATAGTGGTTGGTTATTTTCTAATTTTGGTGAATAGGTTTTTCAGAATTTGCAGATTCTTTTAGCAATACATGTCCAATCCTCAATTTTGCAACTTCAAAGGTTTCATTTGGGCTCAAACGAAATCCTTTTCAGGTGTCATTTTTTTTGAAAGTGCATATTTTTTTGTCTACTTTCATAATCTGTCATTAGTTTGCATCTATTTTGAGCCGATATTGTAATTTCATAAATTAGTCTTTCGTGGCTTACTTGGTACTTGTAATTTGCTTGGATCTTAGTTTAGATCTCTTGCATTATCAGTTTGAGTCTCCTTTGTCCTCTTTGAGGAAGTTGTAAATTTGAAATCAGAAGTCCACTTTGCCATTTTTTGCAAGTGGCCCATTGTACATGCACTAAGTATAAAGTGCCAAATCATCATTTTGGGGGGGGTTCTTTGATTGAGTGAATTTGGGGGGGTGTCTTGTGTGATTGTGCCTCTCTTTCCTTGTGCTCTTTCATTTTTGTTGCTATGGGTCCTCATAAACTTCCACCTTTAACTCCACATAACTATGCATCTTGGAAAAAAAAAGCAAGGAGCAAACTAATGGAAAAAGGACTCACACATTACATAGATGGAACAATAGCAACACCAGTAGATCCTAAGGTTGATCCAAATGCTCAATCAGAATGGCTCACTAAAAATTGCATGGCTCTTGGAACTTTGCATAAGTATGTATCAGATTACCTCATTTTTCACAGTGATAAGTGTACTACAATCAAAGAGGCTTGGGATATCTTTCAGAAATTGTATGGTCAATTTGATGAAATCAGAGGCTACAAGATTGACAATGAGCTCACCAACTTGGATCCCAAGAGTTTTGGTACAATCCAAGATTATTTCACCAAAGCAAATGAGCTAAGAGAAAAGCTTAAGGATTGTGGAATTGACAAAAAAGATGCTCAATTGATATTCAACTTGTTGGACAAGCTTTCACCCAAATATGCAGCATTTGTTTCTAGCTTCCAAACCCATTGCTTGACAGTGGGGAGTTCCTACACTATGCCTTCATTTGATGCTTTCATAGAAATGTCGATGTTGGAACAATTTAAGTTTTTGAACATTGGGATTCTCAAGTCTTCATCAAGGCTTTGGTGGCTAATCAAGGGAGTCAAGGCAAAGATTCCAATAAGAAGAAGAAGCAATCTAAGTCAAAGCCACAACAAGAAAAAGGAAAATCATCCTCTCCATCACAAGGCAAGTTTTCATCCTCTTCCAAGAAGGGAAATCCACCTAAGAAGGAAAAACCAACTTGTGCTTATTGCAAGAAGTATGGTCATGATGAGCATCGATGCCACACTAAGCAAGTTGATGAGTTGACAAATCTCCTTAAGAAGAAAAACATCAATTTTCCATCCGCCTACAACAAGAAGGAATCATCCCCTTCCACTTCCTCATGGTTTAAGGGAAAAGGGAAAGCATTTGTGGCTACAACCAGTTCTTCACAACAATGGATACTTGACTCGGGTGCCTCTTATCACATGGGTTCTACAAAGGAGCAGTTTTCTTCATTGGAACCATCAAAAGTACCTCACATTTACATAGGTGATGATACACAAGTTCAGGTAGAAGGGAAAGGTTCAGTTGCCATGGATGATGGAACATTTGAAAATTTTCTTTATGTTCCTAACTTGTCTACCAATCTTCTCTTTATCTACCAAATCACTCACTATGGAAATGAGAAAAAGGTTGAGTTTACAACTAATTCAATTGTGGTAAAAGAACTTGATAATGATGCATTGGTACAAGTGGTACAAGTCAATGACAATTCAAGGCTTTATTAATTCTCCCACTTTGTGCCAAGTTCTCCTTCTAGGTCCTTGCTTACTCATTCAAATTCAGAAAGTAAGCTATGGCATGAGCGGTTTGGTCACCTGAACTACCGCTATCTTTAGCAGCTTAGCACTAAAGACATGGTCACAAGTCTACCTCGAATCAATTTTTTAGAGGGTGTAAGTTTAGGAGGTTCCATGGGCAAGCATCTCGAGAAGAAGTTTGATAAGGGGAAAGCTTGGAGAGCTTTGGAAGTTGTTCAACTTGTTCACAGTGATGTCACAGGTCCATTTCCATCACCTTCATTTAGTAGGGCCCGCTATGTCCTCACCTTCATTGATGACTACTCCCACTTCACTTGGGTATATTTTCTTGTTCATAAGAGTGAAGTGTTTGCCAAATTTATAGACTTCAAGGCTCATGTGGAGAAGCAATCAGGGAAAGTGGTCAAGATCCTTCACATAGATAATGGAAGGGAATATGTGAACAAAAGACTTGAGGATTTTTGTACATTTGAGGGGATTGATCTTCAACATTCAGTTGCCTACATTCCACAACTTAATGGAGTTGCAAAACATAAGAATATAACTCTCAAGGAAATGGCTAGTTGTATAATACATGCACGTTCTCTTGATCTCGCCTTTTGGGCAGAGGCTATCAGTTGTGCTACACACATTCAAAATCAAGTTCCTCACAAAGCTTTGATGAGTATTACTCCTTTTGAGGCTTGGGCTGGTAGGAAACTAATTGTGAGACATTTCAGAGTCTTTGTGTCTCCAGCATGGGCTCACATTCCTCAGTAGAAATGCAAGGCATTGGAACCTTAGAGGAGGCCTTGTATTTTTGTTGGATATCTCGAGGGTGTTAAAGCATATCGATTGATGGATCCAGAGACACATGAGGTGTTTATTGAGAGGAGTGTTCATTTTGAGGAAAGCTCTCCTAGCTTAGCCTCACTTCCTCCTCTACCTTCCTCCATTATGGATAGTGTTGAGAGTGATTCAGATGATGAGACTCCTTCAAATCCAACTTGTAGGGTTACACCTCTGCAAGGTCCACTAGCAGTTGAGGAGCCTTGTCCTCCACCTCCACCTAGACCTTGTTGGGCTCGACAAACACTTGAGTTAGTGAGTTCTCTTGTTGGGTATCCTTCAAATACACAAAGGGCTCGATCACAACATTAGGACATTCCACATGCATACATTGCTACCACTTCTGATCCATAGACATTTCAGGAAGCATCAGGGGTTCCCAAGTGAGACCAAGCTATGGAGGAAGAGTATAGTTCCTTGATGAGGAACAACACTTGGGAGTTAGTCCCTCTCCCTAAGAGGAGAAAGATGGTTCGAACTAAGTGGATCTATCAGACCAAGTTTCTTGTGGATGGTAGTTTGGATAAGTATAAGGCTCGACTTTTTGCGAAAGGTTTCTCATAGGTTCCAGGTATTGAATATATTGAGACCTTCGCGCCCGTAGCCAAGATGAACTCCATTCATTTGACACTTGTTATTACTACAGCTCATGGTTGGGTTGTCCATTAGATGGATATGAAGAGTGCTTTTCTTCATGGGGATCTTGATGAGGAGATATATATGGAGCAGCCACAGAGTTTCATCCAAAATTCTTCATTGGTTTGCCGACTGAGGAAATCTCTCTATAGCCTTAAGCAGGGCCTATGGCTTGGTACGCCAAGATGGATTTCTTCCTAATCTCAACCAGGTTCACCAGGTGTCATTCTAATCCAAATGTCTACATTTTGTGACAAGATTACTCACACTTGATACTTGTGCTTTATGTTGATGATTTGATCATTACAGGGAGCACCTCATCCATCACTAGTAGTGTCAAATCTGCTTTGCATGACTGACTTGGGTCTTTTGCACTACTTTCTCGGGATAGAGATTTCATAGTCACCTTCTGGGATTACACTTTTGCAGCCCAAGTATGCTCTTGATCTACTTGCATAGTTTCACGTGGTTGATTGTAAGCCTACATCGAATCCCTTTCTTTTAGGAGTTAAGATTGAGGCTAAGTGCTCTTCTTCACCAATTGATGCTACATTATATCATCAACTTGTGGGTAGTCTCATCTACTTGACTCACACATGCCATGACATTTCATTTGCGGTTGGCATGGTTTCTCGCTTTATGCAGGAACCAAATGAGCTTCGTTGGAAAGCTGCCAAATGCATTCTACACTACATCCAGGGTACACATCATTATGGGATTCACTATGCAGCAGGCATAGGACTTTGATTGGGCAGGCAATCTTGATGATCATAAGTCTACTTCTGGTTACATCTTCCACCTTGGTTTGGACCCCATTTTTTGTGAGAGCAAGAAGTAGCTTGTTATTGCTCTCTCTTCAACTAAGGTTAAGTATTGAGGGGCTATTAACACAGTGACTGAAACTATTTGGCTTTAGCATATTCTCACAGAGTTTGGGTTCTCCACTCCACGACTGACAGTTCTGCATTATGACAATCAGAGTGTTATTTCCATCTCAAAGAACTCGATTCAGTATCAGTAGATCAAACACATCAAGATTCATATGCACTATGTTTCGGAGCTGATTCAGGAGTAGGTCATTGATTTGTAGTATTGTCCTACAGTGGAGCAGATTGTCGACATATTCACCAAACCCTTCATTGAGAGTAAGTTCCAGAAGTTGTGAGATCTCTTGGGGGTGTGGGATGTTTCATTAGGGGGGTTTAGCTAACTTCTCCTTCCTCTCTTATGGGGGATACTTTTTCCTCTTTGAGGTTTTTGTCCTTCTTCTTTGAGAGTCTCTTTGTACATTTATCTCTCTTTTTGGGGGGAGTTTTTTCCCACTGAGTTTTCTCCCTTTCTTTGTTTGTGAGTGATTTCATTGCATAGGTTTTCTTGCATTTGCATATTGTACATGGGTACGTATCATGGCCTTGTAGTCGGGACCCATGTTGCATTGTTGACTTGAGTCTTCATTCCCCTAAGTTTCATTTAGGGGGGGTGTTGGTGTAATTATTTATTCTTATAGGATATAATTACTTTACTTAAGTTAACTTAGGATAATGCATCTCATCGTAGTTTGGATATGAGACACTTAGGGAAATTTGCACATAGGGATGATGATTGTAGGATAAATTCCACCTTTTGTGGTCTTATCTTGTTGTTACATTCCACATTTGGTGGATGATCCACCTCTTGTGGAATATTATATTATTTCTCCTACCTACCCCTACTTTTTCTAACCTACCCTTGTTTCTCACTGGGCCACATGTCATGATTGTGTGCTCACATATCCATTTGGCCTTGCCTATATAAGAAGGCCCATATTCATTGTATTTGTTAATCAAGTTGATCACTTTTGCATATTGATGAGAATACAGTTTGTTCTTGTCAAACTATTCTCTCTTTTGTGTGAATTTTATTGCGCCCTTGATCTTGGAAAAATCTCATAGCTTCCATAATTCTCTCAATCAATAAACACACCAATTCACACATCCACACATCTATTTATATCATCTTATTCATTGAAACACTCAACTAGGTCAGCCACAACCAAAATAAACATAATTTACACCAAGTAAGCCACCATGAGCAACCATGCTAAATGTAGTCCACTTGAGAAGCTAATGAGGACCCAAATACATAACAATATGTCTTCCTAAGTTGGTTTCAATAAACAACACACAACAACACATTCTCCAAATTTGACATCAAATAAAACATTTAGATAAATAGTAAAGTATGTTAACCAGTCTACTCGAAAACATTATCCAATGTAAAACACTTAATGTGAATCTTCACATGCCATTCTAAGACCCAAAAAATAGTGTAACTCAATCTCTAATGGATATCAGGACCAAAAGAGTATGATCCAAATAATATGAATTGATTGAGTTGACCAAAGATCAACACAAATGATAACACCAAACAACATAATAACATAACTTCACTTGCAAAGAAACCAAACACTTAAATTATGAACTAAAACACTACACAAGCAATATGAAAATGTCCTCCAAGTCACAACACTTTAATCAATAGAATAGAGAAACTCAAAGCATTCTTTGGTCAAACCCTAACAGACAACCTCACTATCAACAAATTGAAACAACTAACTTCAACATAAACACATAATAGTAAATCATTCTCTCATAAAGACTTTAAATACTCTTTCCTACATATTTTAGCTTCCACTAATGTCACCTTTCGGAAACCCCACATACTTAATATCACCGCCAAACATCATCATTACATTTGAACACTCATTTTTGGACCTTTACATGTCAAGAAGCAATCCATACATATCAGGTTGACATCAATGATAGCATTGAACACACATTGCTAACAACTAAAATTATTTCCTCTGATGTATGTGCTGTCACAAAATTTTTCACCCTTGCTGAACACTAGTGCTCAACAACCTTGTGAAACATGGAAACAACCTACAAGTGTGGGACCTTGCACATGTGAGGTTGAGTCTTCGAAGAAGGTCGACTTCCTTATCAATCAAGGTGCAGTGTTGAACCAACCCAACACTTATAAAACCTATTCTAATGATCTCAAAGGAAAAGGGGAAGAAGGAATACTAAAAGGGAAATGAGGTGATACACCTAGATTGAAAGTTGATCCTCCCTCCCCAAAACTGCACAAGACATCAATGAAAACTACCCAAAGATACACACAATTTTGTATCCTAATAATATCCCTAAGAACATGTAAAGGTTAAAATCTTCTAAGATGAAGAGATGAACTAAAACCAATTCATAGACAACGTCTACAAGGGTGTTAACACAGTCACATAAACTAAGAATCAAAATAGAACGCATTTAAATAAAGAGGTAAAATGCATTACACACAATATTTGAACTAAAAAGAGGCAAGACGGACAATTTTATTGATATAAAGGCAAGGAAAAGTTTACAATTGCAAAAATTATGAATTTCTAAAAGAGAAACAGGGAGAGGACCCTTTAAAAGAGTTACAAAATCTTCCTTTATACATCAAGCATAACTCAGATGGAACACTAGGTTTAGAAACTCTAACCAACTAGGGTTAGGTTCAAAAAAATAAGGAGGATTAGAATAGATAGATTGATTTGATGCTTGCGTGACTAAAAATATGTCCCAAAACTGGGAAAGAGAAACAATCCCTGAAAAAGGGAGAATCCCTACATGAATAGTGTTTGATTCTCCTCTATCAGTAGAAAAAGTCTTTAATCTACAATAAATGAGCATGGGTGGCTAAGAGAAATGTTTGTAGATTCATGTCGGAGTAATGGCAATCATCCCTTGACCATCTGGAAGTGGTTGAGATAGATCAGATTTTATTTCGTAAGCTGATGAGGTCGAAAATTGATTTTCGACCCATTAAGTCAGCAACCACCATCAAGCAAAAGTTTGAATTTCAACGATCACCCTGATAGTTATAATACTTAGTATAAGTACAGATCCAATAGCCAACAAGATGAGAGGGGGGGGGTGAATCATACAAACTTAATCATCAATGAAAACATCAGATTCAACCTCGGTAACATATATCAGTCATAGAATAAAACTGTCAAACATGCAAACTCAAAAGCATATGAACTATATAAACCTCATAACACCAGATTTAACATGGAAACCCAAATAGGGAAAAACCACTATGGTATTTCGGACCCACTAAGAAATATACTCTTCTAGAGTATGCTTGGTTAAAAGCCAATCCTATTAAAGATTACAAAACACATTGCTAGATGTGACCCGATTAAGGGATTTCCCTCAAATCTGTTAGGATCTTCACTGCGTTAGAAGTGACCTTGTCAAAGGATTTCAAACACTCATTTAGAATGTCACCTTATTAGAGGATTTACTTATAAGATTGTTAAGTCCACTTGGTTAAGAGATTTCCTGTTACTTTCACAAGCTAACAGTAATACAATCTATCTGCAACTTTACATCTAAAATGCTAAAGCAGATTCTTATTTGTTCAACACAATCTAGACATAGAACTATTCTTGTCTATCTATTGGGCATCAATACTCTGTTATTCCAATAGGTCTTCAATCTTCTATGCTCAGTGATCACTATGTAGCATCCCTTTGCATACACTTGCCCGCATACATTGTTTATCAACATTTCCTTATTTATAAACAATCTTCTAACCACTTAATCTCCTTGATCACATTTCCCATGATCAATCATAGCCATCAGATCTTCAATCTTGTCCAGGTTCATTGTATCTTGCAATCTAGAAAATGTTTTACCCTGCCTTGGAACTTGCACAATCATCTTGGAACTTGTGTTAGGGTAATGTGGTTCAATCTGAGCTGTAGATCTTCTTGTCGACTTTCCATTGCCTTAGATTTGTTAACAAACTTCTTCCACGACTTGCCAATCATTGATCCACTCTAGCTCATCAGCTTCTTTCATTAAATATCACATGTAAACATTTAATGCATTCTATTATAGCTCGGTTACAACTTGGTGAATACTAAACTTTACTCGGTAGACATTCTGTCTTCATTAACCGACTGCGATAACCTTAGGGTTTACCAACTAGGTTCCTTAGGGTTTACTGACTAGGTTCTTTGCCCGATATCATTGTGTAGTATTAACCTTTACATTTTACAGCATATTTATGATGTTAAAACAATCTAAAACATCAAGATCTCATCATTGTCTGACTCAGTAGAGTTGCCCATTGAAAATCTTATCCCCTTATTCATCATATTCTTTCCCGTGTCTTTACCGACTTCTTTATAATCTTCATATCATGTTTCTTAAGATATGGCAACATCATACTGAATTAAAAAATCAATTTCTTGACATCAATGACAAAATAATAATAATATCAAGACAGTAAAACATCTTTAATCAGTTATGTCCATAATCATCAACAACCTTCTTAATATCCTTGTTATATTGCCAACAATCTCCCCCTTTGGCATTGATGGCAAAACCAATTCATTTGATCATTAAGAATTCAGATTGCTGTGATTCTGAAATGCTGAAATGCTCTCCCCCATACATCAAACTTCTCTTTTGGTTTTCTCTCAATCTTCTCAGGTCTTCTCCTCCTTTAGTCTTCTCCCCCTTGGGTAGTCTTCTCCCCATTTGACAACAATGCCAAAAAGAAAAGAACTAAAACATAAGTTGGTTCTGTAAGAAGTTATTCCCTGCTATTGTGTCTCAACTGAGTCTCAGTCAGAGCATTTGTTTACAATTCCTGTCCCCTGTATCATTGTCTATATTATCTCAATATTGTTCCAGTACACTTTCAGAAAAGCATTCTTAAAGTGTATCACTCCAGCATTAGCTCCCTAAAAGATATTCAATAGATTCATCGAAGTGATGCTTTCATCGAACTCGGTTAGTGAGAAACAGATAGGGGTAGGACCCCTAACTTACTTCTAAGATATTCAAAAATGTCCTTTGGTAGTGGCTTGGTGAAGATATCAGCTATTTGTTCTTTTGTGTTATCATATTCCAACACCACTTTCTTTTCATGAGCTTCTCTAAGATAATGATATTTGATAGATATGTGCTTTGTCTTAGAGTGCATAACAGGGTTCTTTGAAATATTAATGGCACTAGTATTGTCACAGAATATAGTTACTGGCTTGGTAACTTTCTCATTTATACCTTCCAACAATTGTTTGATCCATGCAATGTTGGTACAATTCAGTGCTACAGCAACATATTCAGCTTCGGCTGTTGACTAAGAAACACATCCTTGTTTCTTGCTAAGCCAACTCACTAGTCTTTCTCCTAAGAAGAAAGCTCCTCCACTTGTGCTTTTCCTGTCATCAATGTTGCCTACCCAATCAACATCAGTATAGACTTTCAAATCAAAATTACTTCCTTTCTGATATACTAAGCCATAAGCTTCAGTGCCTTTCAAGTATCTGAAAATTCTTTTGATTGCTATCATGTGTGTTTCCTTAGGATCTGCAAAGAATCTTGCAACAATACCAACTGCATATGCTATATTAGGCCTGTTGTGAACAACATATTGTAGTTTTCCAATCATGGATCGGTAGAGTGTCTCATCAACAGATGCAGATTCATCATTCTTTGATAGTTTGTAATTTGTAGTCATAGGAGTACTTACTGGCTTTCAATCCTCCATTCCAAATTTCTTCAAGATTTCCTTTATGTATTTGGATTGAGTAATGAAAATTTCATTTTTCATTTGCAGTATCTGTAACCCTATAAAAGACTTTATCTCACTGATTAATGACATCTCAAATTATTTGCTCATTTCATTACCAAAATTTTTGCATAAAGAGTCATTTCCACAAAATATAATGTCATCAACAAATATGGTTGAGATTAGTATTCTATTTTCATCATTCTTCATGTACATGTTGTTGTTCTCACTTGTCCTTATAAAACCAATCTTAATCAAATAAGAGTGTAGTCTTTCATACCATGCTCTAGGTGCTTGTTTCAGACCATATAAAGCTTTGTTAAATTTACATACCTGATCTTTATTATTGTCTTCAACAAATCCTTTAGGTTGTTCAATGAAAACTTCTTCTTCTAATATTCCATTTAGAAATGTAGATTTGACATCCATTTGATATACCTTGAAGTTTTTGAAAGCAACATATGCCAACAATGTTCTAACTCCTTCAAGTCTGGCAACAGGTGCAAAAGTTTCACCATAATCAATTCCTTCTTCTTGTGCATAACCTTTGCAAACCAATCTTGCTTTGTTTCGAATGACCTCTCCTTTCTCATTTAGCTTGTTTCTGAAGATCCACTTTGTACTGATTACATTTTTGTCCTTAGGTCTTGGGACTAATGTCCATGTGTCATTCTTCTTGATTTGATCAATCTCTTCAGTCATAGCATTTATCCAATCTTCACTGTTAAATGCCTCTTTTACTGTTCTCGGTTCAAATTCAAATATCAAACATGTGTTCTATCTCAGTTTGTTCCTTGTCATCACTGGATCATCCTTATATCCTATAATTTGACTTGGTGCATGATGTCTTCTGACATATTTGGCTAATACAGGCTCAGTAGGCTCTGTATGATCCTCTTCATCACTCGGTAATTGGATATCTTCCTCATTTCCTTCAATAGTTATCTCGGTAGGACTTTTGGGTTGCACATAGACAAATTCATCATAGTCTTCTGTTTCTTTGGAATCCCTATCATTAGTTCTTTCTACAAATTCATCAATTTTCACATTTGCACTTTCTACTATTTTGTTAGATGATTTGATCAGACATTTAAATGCTTTGCTTCTAGAGGAATATCCTAGAAATGTTCCTTCATCACTTTTCTAATCAAACTTGCCATTTCTATCATCTTTATGAACATAGCATTTGCTTCCAAAGATCTTAAAATAACTTATATTAGGTTTCTTGCCACACCAAATTTCATAAGGTGTCTTCAAAGTACCTTTCTTCAATTGAACTCGGTTCAAGGTGTAAACAGCTGTGCTTATTGCTTCTCTCCAAAATGTTTGTGGAACCTTCTTCTCAATCATTAGTGTTCTAGCACAATACACAATAGATCTGCTTCTTCTTTCAACTATTCCATTCTACTGTGGAGTCCTTGGTACAGAGACTTGTCTTTTAATACCATGATCATTGCAAAATAGATTGAACTCATCAGATGTGAACTCTCCTCCTCTATCTGATCTAAGACATTTCAGTTGTCTTCCTGTTTCATTTTCAACTTTAGCCTTGTACCATTTAAACATTTGAAAAGCTTCTAATTTTTCTTTTAAAAACATTACTGACATCATCCTTGAATAATCATCCATAAATAATATGAAATATTTGTCACCATAATAACTTTGAACTTTCATAGGACCACAAAGATCAGTGTGCACAAGATCTAAAATTCCTTTAGAAGTGTAGGACTTACTTGTAAAGCTGGATCTTGTCATCTTGCCCATTTGGCATCCTTGGCATATAGCATTCTCAAGTTTTTCAAGGCTCGGTAGACCTCTTACTCTGTGCTTCTTACTTATCTTGATCAGATTATCAAAATTAACATGACAAAACCTTTTATGCCATAACCAGGTGTTATCAATCTTTGCATGCAAGCACTTGTTGTGAGTAGAGTCAAGGTGAAATGTATTACCTTTTTTTTGTGTCCCGGTAGCAGCTAACTTTCCATTTTTGTCATGAACTTTGACAATTCCTTTCTGAAATTCTATTTGGTAACCTATGTTGTTTAGCTGTGCTACACTCAACAAATTATATTTCAAACCTTCAACCCAATAAACATCATTGCATCTTGATTTATCAAGAAGTTTTATGGATCCTTTACCTCTTACCGAACATGGTGCATCATTACCAAATCTAACATAGCCTCCATCATAATCTTCTAACATAACAAACTTGTGTTTATCTCCTGTCATATGACGTGAACATCCACTATCTATAATCCAAGAATCATTAGTGTTTATGTGAGATATTAGGGCTTTTTCTTCATACCTTTCTTCATCTGATCCATCCTTGATAGCCACATAGACAACTTCCTCTGTATCAATCTCATCTGATTTATCATATTCAGATTCCTCATCAGCAATTAAGTAGGTCTTTCTATCTCTTCTTCTAAAGTCTCGGTGACCTCTGTAATGATTATCTTTTTGTCTGTCATCTCGGTAATCTCTCTTTTCAATGAAATCTTTGTCAAGACAGTTAGAAGCCATATGTCCAATCTTATCACAATTGAAACATTTCAAGGGTAGTTTTCCCTTATACTTACCTTTGCCTCCTGGTAGCCTTTTGGCTAATAGTGCTTCAAACTCTTCTTGCTTTCTGATTTCTTCATACAGTTTGTGTACCTCCTCCATGTTCTTCCGAAATCTTTCAATTTCTCCACTATGATCTCCTCCAGAGTACTTATACTTTCTTTCATTGTAATCATTAGATTCATTCAAATGAAAAGAACTAAATGCAGATTCAACTTTATTTACCGATGACCCACTGTTATCAAAATTACTTAACTCAAATGCATGTAGCTTACCAATAGTAGCATCCAAGGAAACTGGCATATTAGGTATAGACCTTAATTCATTGATTGCAAAGACTCAGATTGCATAAGCAGGTAGAAGGGTTCTTAACAACTTACTTGTCACATCCTTTTCTTCAATAGTTCCTCCTGCTCCCTTGATTTGATTTACAATCTCCTTTAGTCTTGTATTGTACTGGGTTATGTTCTCACCTTCATTCATCCTCATAGATTCAAGTTGTCCTCTTAGACTATCAACTTTTACTCTTTGAACATGTTCATCTCCTCCATATACAGATATGAGCTTAGTCCACATAGCCTTCGCATCATTGCAGCCTTCTAGATCATTAAACTCAGAGTTGATCAATGCAGATGTTATTTCAATCATTGCTTGAATGTGTTCTTACTTTGCCTTTATCTCTTCCATAGTCAATGGATAGGTGCTCAGTGTAACAAAATCATTTTCCAGATAGTATATAGCATATTCTCCAACTCCTGATAGATGTAGCTTCATCCTTTTCTGCCATGTAGAGAAACTTGACTTATTCAGCTTGGGTGCATCTCTCTTATACATCTTTGGATATTTAACTCAAGTGCCTTTAAACTTTCCTTTCAGAGTCCAAAGCTCTGATACCAATTGATAGTTCTAATACTTAGTATAAGTATAGATCCAATAGCCAACAAGATGAGAGGGGGGGTGAATCATACAAACTTAATCATCAATGAAAACATCAGATTCAACCTCGATAACATATATCAGTCATAGAATAAAACTGTCAAACATGCAAACTCAAAAGTATATGAACTATATAAACCTCATAAAACCATATTTAACATGGAAACCCAAATAGGGAAAAACCACTATGGGATTTCAGACCCACTAAGAAATATACTCTTCTAGAGTATGCTCGGTTAAAAGCCAATCCTGTTAAAGATTACAAAACACATTGCTAGATGTGACCCAGTTAAGGAATTTCCCTCAGATCTGTTAGGATCTTCATTTTGTTAGAAGTGACCTTGTCAAAGGATTTCAAACACTCATTTAGAATGTCACCTTGTTAGAGGATTTACTTATAAGACTGTTAAGTCCACTCGGTTAAGAGATTTCCTGTTACTTTCACAAGCTAACAGTAATACAATCTATCTGCAACTTTACATCTAAAATGCTAAAGCAGATTCTTATTTGTTCAACACAATCTAGACATATAACTATTCTTGTCTATCTATTGGGCATCAATACTCTGTTATTCCAACAGGTCTTCAAGCTTCTGTGCTTGGTGATCACTATGTAGCATCCCTGTGCATACACTTGCCCGCATACATTGTTTATCAACAGTTCCTTATTTATAAACAATCTTCTAACCGCTTAATCTCCTTGATCACATTTCCCATGATCAATCATAGCCATCAGATCTTCAATCTTGTCTAGGTTCATTGTATCTTGCAATCTGAAAAATGTTTTACCCTACCTCAGAACTTGCACAATCATCTTGGAACTTGTGTTAGGGTAATGTGGTTCAATCTGAGCTATAGATCTTCTTGCCGACTTTCCATTGCCTTAGATTTGTTAACAAATTTCTTCCACGGCTTGCCAATCATTGATCCACTCCATCTCATCAGCTTCTTTCATTAAATATCACATGTAAACATTTAATGCATTCTATTATAGCTCAGTTACAACTCGGTGAATACTAAACTTTACTCGGTAGACATTCTGTCTTCATTAACCGACTGTGATAACCTTAGGGTTTACCGACTAGGTTCTTTGCCCGATATCATTGTGTAGTATTAACCTTTACATTTTACAGCATATGTATGATGTTAAAACAATCTAAAACATCAAGATCTCATCATTGTCTAACTCAGTAGAGTTTCCCATTAAAATCTTATCCCCTTATTCATCATATTCTTTCCTGTGTCTTTACCGACTTCTTCATAATCTTCATATCATGTTTCTTAAGATATGGCAACATCATACTGAATTAGAAAATCAATTTCTTGATATCAATGACAAAATAATAATATCATGACAGTAAAACATCTTTAATCAGTTATGTCCATAATCATCAACAACCTTCTCAATATCCTTGTTATATTGCCAACACACCTCTAGTTTAAATTTGGGCCACTAGATCCTCCTTATTGCACATGGATGGATGATTGACATTGCGCCTTGAAAATGAGTTGGTCCCACTAACCAAATAACCCATCATAGCATCATAGCCAAGGGTGGGACCTAGTTCTTGATTGTTGCGAAATAACAATAACACTCTTCATATTGTTGGCCACATCGCTTATCACGTAGTCATGCAAAAGTGGAACAGCCGCTAAATGTAACATTGTTCTTATTTGTGGAGAAAGAGCGATAACCACCTACCAAGAGATAACAACTTGTAACTCTCGCCGACATCACCCATTGTGATGTCACTCAAAAGAGAAAGATTTGAATAGGGAACAAAATTGGCCGGTAGCAGGTGAAAGGGGCCAATCAATCCATGAAGAAGGTACACTCTAGCCGGTAATCTTTAAGTGAAATGACCACTTGAGTCGATTAATGAATGAAAAGAATAAGGCTAAGAAAGGTTTTTTAGCCATTGATGATTTCTCAGATTGGTTATCTGCATGGCTAAAGTTGACAAAAAATGGTCAGTAGTAAGCATACACTGGGATTTCTATGTCTAGTTTTTCAAATAGAGAGACAAGTTTTGCTGGACAAAATTTCCCACTTTGTGGAAAATAGTGGATTTTAGGACAAATAAGAAAGCAAAATTTCCTCCACAAACGGATGGAAAAATAGAATTGCTAAATATAAATTTGGTACAATTTATAAAGGGTATAATTGTACATGCCTCAAGACTTGGATGAGTTTACATACTAAATTTAACACTCCTACAATAGGAAAATTCATTCGTAATAAATTAGTCATCTTTTAAAGTATATTTGTGATACTTATCATCAATTCCATTTGATGTTACACTAGAATAATAAAAGAGTTTACAAGATGGAAAAGACTTGGAGGTGACCAAATCAATCAAGTTTACTAAGTGCATTTAGAAAACTCATCTCAAGGTGAAAGAAACAATTGATAAGTCTTAAGAAGTGTATAAAAATAGGTACAATTAACACCAAATAGAATATAATATGAAAGTGGGTGATGACATATACTTGTCCCTAGCAAAGGAAAGATTAAAAGGACACCAAGAAATTAAAATTCTAAGATATATACCATTTCCCATATTATATGTTCATTAGAGAATTATTTTAGACCTAAGATATGTCACTACCATAAAGATGAATTTGGGGATGAATCTTGAATAATTGCATCTTCATATGCCTAAACTAGAATGGATGAAGAAGAAGAGCAAATGATAATTTTATTGGAGGTTGACAACCAAGTAGTATTATTCATAAGGATTATGCAAAATATAATTCATCAAATTAATTAATTCTTCTTATTGCAACTCTAATAAAATATCTAGTTTTATTAGTAGGGTGAAATTTATAATTCTTATAGGTAGAAATTTAAAATCACAAGTTACCCTAGTATGGAAATTTAGAAGTAGCCACAAAGATTGTGAAATGATTTTTTTTCTATGAGGGGATAGTTTCATCAAGAAAATATAAAAACAAATATTGATTTGAATGAACAAAATGTATCCTTCTAGTTTGTCTTTGGGACCTCCTAGTGCAATAAAAGGATATCCGTATATATGTTTGGAGACAAGAGGGAGTTGGGATTTATCATAGGGGTAAATTTGAGTGCTATATAAAATTAAGAAGTATAGCTCTAATTATGATTTAAATTATAAAATTCACAACAATCTATGTAACTAAGTACAATAAGGGAAAAATTGTATTCCATTCTATTTTATAAATCATTCAATCTTTTTTGTCTATTGTGTTATTCTAGTATCAATGTTGTTGGCATTATTGTCATTGATGTCAAAAGGATGTCAAATGGTTGCAGAGAAGTGGGTAGATATCAAGGGATGTACAAAGGTTGCAAGTCATTGAGAAGAGATAGCAAGAAATCGTGCATAACATGTAGGTTATGCTATGCAGGGGTTTTGACCAGATTCATCATCGTAGTTTCGACCAGTTCCATCATCTTCAAACATCGATCAAGTTGGCAACAACCATTGTGTTGATTTTCACGTGGCAACAATTATTTGGCTCATGTGTATTTGTGGGCTCCATGTTGTGTTCATAATCAAAAAAGAGACTATGTGATGAACATGGCGGTCCCTCTTATCCCAAGGTGTTGAAAATGCCATGTGCTTGTCACGCGGGATAATGCTTGTGAGGTGCACATGATGTTTCTTTTTATCCCATAATATGTTAGACAAGTGTTGAAGACCCTGTAGAATAACACTTAAGAGGAGAAAACAGTGTTATATCTTATCCTACATGATCTTCAAAGAAGCAAAGAAACCTTATCTCGCATGTATTGAGAGACCATGCTAATGAGGTGCGGGATAAGAAAAAGGAGGAAGGATTCTTAAGAATAACAAAAGCTTATCCCACGTGGGTAGAACTTGCATGAAGTTCAATGGATCTAAGAAGCCCGATAGTCCACATGGGCGTTGACCAATTTTGACTCGATGATGTGGCATGTATGGAGAAAATCAGAAGACACTTGTCAGAAAGATGAAAGGGTATTTTGTCAACAGAATTGCGGATTGCATGTCTACAAGTCAATAGACTCAGAGATCCACGTGGACAATTGACAAGAATTGACCAAGTGACTTGGACGTGGAATAATAAAATATTTGCATGGCAATAGGCAAACTGATCTACATGGTGGCAAACCAACTTTGATCGAATGATCTAGACATAGGAAATGGAAACATATGGCACCCTAGCTGATCGAAGAAGATATTTGATATGCAGAAGTCAATGATGGTGGATTTCAGTGTGGTAGTTGTTGAACTTTTTAGAGAGAATGAAAGATGCATTAATGGAAACCATGCTACAGGCAGGCTGTGTGGCTTGAGGAAGGATGGTAGATCATTTTGGGTAGAGGAAGATTACTAAACTTAGTAATCTAGGTACATAGAATGATTTGAAAATAGACATAATGCATTTAATTTAGGTAGCTAATCTGAGATCTTATTCAGGACAATGAATAAAATCTCTTGAGTTGCATACCTCCAAGACAACCTACTTGAATACAATATTCAAGATTGTTGTAAAATAAAAATCTGAGGTGTACATAGTCAATCTAATCCAACTATATTTGTAAATGTGATTCGACATTGGTAGGTGTGACCGTTGAGACAATGACCAAGGTGGAAACAAAGATAACTCCACAAGTCAATGAATAAGTGGATGTGCTAAAGAGTGGTGTTGTTTATGTCGAGGGCAGAGTGAGTATTGAGCGATTGAGAGAGACAAAGTGTGCAGTTACTAAGAGAAAATAGAGCAAGAAGAGAGCATTTTGGAGAGTAATTTGGTAGTAGAGAGAAGAAGATAAACAGACATAGGAAGGAGGAGAAACAGAGGAATAACTTCAACTGGTAGTGAAAGTCATTCTCATGATATGAGAAATTTGCAAGTGTTACAAAACTCATTTGTAACAAGGTTTTACTATTGCATTATAAACTTGAACAATCATTGTATTTCTTTGAGCGGGTGCTCAGAGCAAGGGTAGGTGCTCCTTTGAGTAGGTGCTCATAAATTTAGGGGTTGGTGCTCCTTGGGTTCGTGCCCTAAAGTTTTAGGGGTTGGTTCTCCTTAGATTTGGTTCCCTAAACATTGTAATCTATTATTTATTGTGAGGCTAAATTGGAACAGTAGACTCCAACAACTATTCTCACCGAAGTTTTTCCCACATTGGGTTTTTTTCGTACATCTTGTGCTATGTGATGTGCTCTTGTGTGTGTGTGTGTTCTCATTTAATTTGCAGTAGCAGTAGTAGCACACATAGTTAATTTTTTAAAATACACTGATTCACCCCCCTCTTAGTGTCCATTTGTGTTCTTTAAATAAATTTTGCATTACCAAATTTAGTTTTACTCTTTCAAGTTATTTTTTAGGATAAATTTTGTGTATTGACTTAGTTTTCATATCATTATTGTCTTCTTGATTTTTATTTGCCTTCAAATAAGAATGAAAATTCATTCATATATTAATTCTTGATTTATACAAGTATATTTTTATGATTTTATATATCACAATACATTTTAAGGATGAAATTTTATAGTGAAAGACAAGGGAATTGAACATAGGGATATTATTTTTGGGTGCGAATGTGAGATAAATAGTGAAGCAAGAAAAGTTATATTGAAAGAAGAAAGAGAAACAAGTCTTTCCCCAATGATTAACTAATTAAACTTTGATGGGATAAAAAGCATCTCAAAGAAGGGAAGTGTGAGCTATAATTGATTAAAAAATGGATCTACTTGTTTGATTCATGGAATGTTTCTATATTGAGTCTATCATTATGCTAGCCATTTTATCACGCAATCACCCTTATCACACCATCACATTATTCGATCAATGAGCAACCACATCCAACCAATCAACATGTCAACTTGCTTATCGTTTTGAGGTTTGCATGCAGTTGTTTGAATAGGCTAAGTTTATATGCATACTCCATTTATTATATTTACATGCATTCACCTACTTTGATTTTTGAGAATATTGGGGACGATATATATTATCTTGGAAAATTCTTTGGTAGATGAGATATCATTCTAGATTTTATTTTACTTACCATAACCCTCATAATTGTAGTTGTGTTGTTAAAATTAGTAAATAATATGGAGTCAAAATAGAAATATGATTATATATTACGATATCTCTCAAATATATATGTTTTTTTTTAAATGACACTTAATTTTGAGTTAATATGCAAAAAAATGGTCATGGAAAGAATTAGTTCAAATAATATTTGATGAAACTATGCATTTTCATGCTTACAGTTTCACATTGATGGGAGCTCATATGAGGGGGGTGATGAGCAAGAAAAACAATTCATTTGAAAGGGAGATTAATGCGAGTGAGGGGAAATTGGATGGAGGAGACAATGGGGATGGAGATAACAACAATTTTGATCTAGCTGATTCGAGTGATCCTCTAGATGATGAGGATACCAAATGCCTTGACTTATGGTTTGATGCATGTAGAAGCATATTTTTTATCACTTCTTCTAATATTCCTAGTAATTCTTGTTGTCAAGATTCTTTATGGTTTGTTAAAGGTGATTATTTGGTCCCTTTTGGATCCTATAGTAAGGACCTTAAGAGAGGATTTCTCTTTTCATTGGGTCCTACATTTGGGAATGCATTAGGTGAGAATATATTGGGTTCTATTAGGGATTTCTCCTCTCTTTTTGCTCATATTCTGGCAATGGTTGTTCTTGTGGGGTTTTATTTGGTTTCCTCTAGTGTGTTTAATGTTGGGAATTCAAATTTTCCCTTATTAGCTTCTTAGATGGTTGGTACATTACCTTTATTGAATGGTATTGAGGCCCCCATTCTAGCAATGACTATTCTCAAGATGTTAGTTTTGGTTTTGTCTAGTATGTATAAGGTTAGGCATTTAGATGTATCCTTATTAGTGTTTGTTATGGTTGTTACTTTTTCCTATGTATTTCAAGGGACTATATATCCTCCTAATGTTGTTACTTCTTTTGTTAAAGAAATATGCATTAAAATTACAGATAAGATCATTGATAATTCATCCTCTAAAAGGGTTAATGCTCTTATAGGGAAGTTTCTAGTTGTTAAGCCTAATGTGGATAGTTTTAGATCTCAGGTGAGGAGAATTGTGTTCTATCTAATGGATTCTTCATCATATGTTTCTCTCTTCATTATGAATACCTTTAAGCCTTTAAAAATGTTCCACAATTTCTTGGAAACTAATAACTCTTCCTTTATGAAGAGAGAACTTGGGTTGGATATCAACAAATTTGGCATAGAAAATCTCCTAATGTGGGTCATACATGTTCACCTACCATTGGAGTTTTGGAATGAAGAAGTGTGGGCTCCCATAGCATGCTCTTTAGGTGATCTCATTATTCTTGACAAGGTGACCATATCTAGAAAAATTTTCCTTTTTGTCAAATTTTTTGTCAATGATACTATTAAAAAGAAGCTCCATTCTTTGGTAACTAATTTTTCACAACTTAGAGATTAGGTTTGATAGATTGATTACAAGGGGTCTCTTGTTGTGTGCCATAATTTTCACAAGAGGAGTCATAGTATTATTGTTTGTGGCTTTCAATGAGTGACCATAAACATCTTAAGGTATAGAAAGTGTTAGAAATATCTGATACCAAGAGTAAACTGAGAGAGGGGGTGAATCAGTTTACCATCAGAAATCAGAACTTAATGCATATCAATACCAAAAAACCAGAGCACAAGGGAACGAACACAATGAAGAATAGAACATTAAAGCATAGTACACACAACACCAGTATTTTGACATGGAAAACCCGGTAAAGGGAAAAACCATGGTGGGAAACCCTACCCACAATCAGATAATACTCTGCAGTACTATTGTGAACAATTACAATGGGGTCTACACTTGCAGAAATGCCAATAGCCTAGAGTGCACTACTCGTCACAAAAAGAAGTCTCGTTGACTTACAAAAACATCGGACTACAATCCAAAAAGAATGAACTATGAAAGTAGCATCTCCTAATGCTTGATATAGTTCCGGTTAAGCACAAATGTCTGCCCTACAATACAAAAACCTTCACCAAATGACATATCACTTATTCGCACATAAACCTTCCTCTGATAATTCAGACATAACCATCCATCCCATGCATGTATCGATCTCCAAATTACATGAATAAGTCACCTATAAATATAGATCATCAACCTTATTGATAAGGTTGGCTAAACCCTAAACCCATAAACCCATAATAACAAAAATTACATTGCATAGTATCACCAAACCAATATTATGATTTACATTACATAGCATGGACCTAAATCAAGTAACAAAACAATTCCATCCATTGCAAATTCCACTAATACCAAAATCCAACACGCTTCACCAACCGATAGAAACCCTTAGTGAAGTAACACAGAAAGTCTAACCGAATCCAAATAGGACCACCATAATAGCACGCTAGCCAATGAAAAGTCACTAAACACTCAAAATATGATCAAGAAGCACCTTCAACATGATAGAAACCGATTCCATAAGTCGGGCCAAAATCGCCTAACCAAAACACCAAATATCTCTCACCGGTAAAGCTAATAGGGAAAGCTAGAAGCTAGTCGATAAAGCCAGAAGCTAGTCAATACCAATAAATACTAAAAGCAATAATAGCCAAAGCACCAAATCATGAACCAATAGAATATAGAAAGTATATAATCATCTAGAGTAAGGATCCAAAACTGATTCCAGAGATCTGATCATACCAGATCAGAATCATAGCCAAAACCAAGATGCTCACCAAGACTAACCAGGATAGGCCCAACTGGGATACAGTGTTGAAATTAATAACACTTAACCAAATCCAGTATATTGCCAAGAAAAAGTTCCTTCCACCCCCAATATCCCCTCATTACGGTTGGGTGATGTTGTTTTTCCTATTATGGACAAGAATTCTTCAAATAATTATTGTTCTTTGAATGATAAATTTAATAGTTTAGTTGAGGATACAATTTTTATTCCTCCTATTTGTATTCAAGGGACTTTTCTAATCCCATGTTGATGGGGTTTGATTCAAAAACCCATTGCAAATATAATTCAACAAAAATCTTTGTAAATAATTTTTTATTTGAACCACCATATATGGTGATCTGACTCCTCGCAAGATCCTCTCAAGTTTTTCATCGCCATTATTGGGGGTTTATGAATTTTGTTTGTGTGATGACTTTTGGTGTTTCATTTTGTTCTTGGGTATTGTAAGGTGATTTTCTTGTTTCTTTATATGGGGTTGGCCCAACCATTTCATAAATTTGGTTAAAATAATTGAATATAATAAATGCAATTATTTTTTTATTGCAACAATGAACAAGCCATTTGGAAAATTGGTAGAGTTGTGATCTCATTATACACAATTATGAGAAACTTTTGACATCTAGATCTTGATTTTTGAGCTTCTTCTTCCTCCATGGTTCTTATATTTCTTCATATTTAGGAATCTACAATTAAGATTTTTTACTTTAAATTAAATATAGTGGAGCTTATAGATTCTTGTAGCTCAATCATTGGGATATATTGGTGTGTATTGTTGACATATTTTGGCTATGTTGGAGTATGAAGTTCAGTGGAGAATTGTAAATTTCTCTCTAGGGAAAGTTTTAAATTATTATTGAGGTCTCTTAGATAGACAAAGGGATAAGATCATTTGTATATTACAATTTTGGATTACTCAAATGAGTGTCTCACATTGTTGTGGAGTATTTACCTACAATGATTTTCTCTAAGTTATTTATTGTGCCTCCATTCTTAAAGTGTTGTTCTATGATGTTTATCTTTGTTTGCAATCTAATTTTGTTCAAGAATACTCAATAATTTATCTCATCATTTTACTCTATCTAATTTTCACAAATTTTTAATTAATTTGAGGTATTATATTTATGAATTATAGATGAACAAGGATTAAGAAGTGGATTTTATATAGATAAATTGGGAACTTACAAGATCACTTCAACAATCACTTACAACAAATAGGCAAGGCATGTGAAGGAAATCCATATATACAATAATTTATTGGAAAATCCAAGAGCCTAGATGACCCTCCAAACAAATAATCCCTAGAAAAACAAGGGAAAATTTGGCAACACACACATTAATCTCAACCTTCAAAGACACTAAGGCCCTACATAGGTCTACATGCAACAAGACAACACAAAGAGTGCCTAGTCTCCACCTTAAGAGAATCTAAAAAAATATCATCATTTCAATCATGTTAACTATGACAAGGACTTGAGGAAATCATTGCTCCACAAATAAAAGGCATGGGTTGGTACACCAAACTCTCTAAAATACCATGCTAAGGCAAGCAAGGCAAGAAGTACACATCAAGCACACAGAAAACACATGGGAAAGAACATGAACTAGAGTTCTAATTTCTACAATATGGGCTCTAATACCAAATGTAATTCTCTAATCCAAGACGCATAAGAAAAAAATATCAAACAACTTTTCTTTTAAACAAAAAAAAAATGAAGGAGATGCCACAAAAATTGTCACACTTACACCACAATGTGCAAGTAAGTTCCATGTGAAGTAAATATAACATAAATGTAATAACCACAAGAATAACTTAATAATTTCTACAAGAAGTGTGGTACCAATAAAAAGCTTATTAATCATAGTAAAAAATCACCATTATGAACCTACAAGAGGGAGGCACCACTCAAATGATGATTGGGTACTAGCCTATGATTGTGTTATCTCATGAAAACAATGCCAAGGTAGGATGAGAAAATAATTTACCTTAGGAATACATGAAGTCACTCTTAAAACCCTTTTGACACCATTAAAGCCTTCATAAACAAAGGAATGACTAGGAGTGAACACATCTTGACTAGGTAACTTAACCATTAATTTTTAGTCAAGGGAGTCAGATGAGGATAAGAACACTTCCAATACACTTAATAAACCACTTAAACAATAAATAACATAAGGGGTAATCTCAATAGGATGTACAAGCCCTCCACCAATGGAATGATGGAAAGTTTCCTATGAACAATTACATACTTTCCAAGAAAAATAAGTGCTATAACTCCAACAATATAATACTTTTTAAATATGTGATGCTATGGGATGACTCACTAGGAAAGGGGAGAAACTTTTAAATACAAGGTTTCCAAGAGAAATAACTAAAAGACCCAAGAAACAAACAAAAATGGGGCATCTGAGGACATTAGTGCCCATATAAGACACTAACACCTAGAGGGGAGACTAGCACCTAGGAGGAATACTAGAAGCCATTTGTAGGTGTCTAGGTCTAGCATTGTAGTCTTGATTCAATGCTATAGAGATAGATAGGTGTTGTAGTCCTGAGATAGCATTGATATCATAATTAGTGAGAAAACCCAAGCCAAGTTTTGGTCCCGAAGACATTCCAAATCCATAATAACTATGACCAAGCACATACAACAAGAAATAGAATTAAAAATGATAAAAATGATTGGAAGAACATAGTTATCCTAGATTGTTGGGTCAAAGGACACCATATCAAATGAAGGAGAAGAATCCTAAGGAATGGGGAACCTTCACAAACTCCAACATAAGATCCAAGACATGAGGGGTGAAGGAGAAATTGTGTTCAACATGTTCTGCACACTCCAAACCACTTGAGGGGCCCTAATTGGACTCTAGAAAAGGAAATCCCTATGATCGAACATGCATGAGTACAAAAAGGGAATCCTAGATTTTTTGATGACTTATTTCATGTTAGCTAACCTTAAAATTATTTTAAATCCCCAAAAAAGGTGCTCTAGTTTTATTTTGTCCAACAACATAATTTTTTTAAAGAGGACACAACATAACATGCGTGCTTGACTCTAATGTCAAGACATGGAAAAATTATAAACATTGGCACCACATATGTAGACCACTTACAATCAATTTGCTAAGGAGGTCCAAAAATTACATTGTGAGTAATGCAAAGACTCAAATGTTCTTTAATTTTAGTTTTATAGTATTAAACAAAAATTAAATAAATAAGAAAGTCTTTACTAACTCAATCTCAATCTTGGAGCTCCTCCTAAGATCTTAGAATCCCTAATGGTGGTTCCATGCTAGCCAACCATGTCCAATACAAAGATCCACTCCCACCATGATAGGATATTTTTACATAGGCCTCAAACACTCACACCAATCATAGAGTATACACACAACATACACACCATACAAGAATCACTCGACATCAACACAAAGAAGAAAAGATACTACTCTAATATCCAAAATGACAAGATCAAACAGAGGGTGTAGGGAGTTACATTGTGATGGCCTCAAGTATCAACCATGAAAAATTGAGTATACCTCTCACAAGAGACAATTTCACTCAACTATACAAGCATTCAATATTGCCCAAAGAATGCATAAGGGATTATACACAATAAATCTCAGGTACATCTGGTGCAAGAGCACCTAGGACTTAGGCTAGTAGTATTTTCTCAAATTTTGGCTTGTACTAACCCTAGACAAGTTAGGTAGTGAATAAGGACTCTAGAAGGGTACAAGAGTGAGTGTTTAGAGTCAATGTGGGCCTAGGTTGAGTTAATTCTTCTTAGGTTTGCATTTTGCGCATAAGTAGTGGTTTGAATAGGTAGTTGAACTTCTTGATGGTCAAAAGTGTCAAAACTTGGTATAGGCATTAGGGAGGGTTAAATTAGTCTTAGAATTTTTTTAGAAGTCATAAGTAATGACTTAGAATAGGTCTCATAGTTTGAGAAGACCAAAAAGTGCAAAAGTGCAAAGTTGCAAAAAAATTGTCATGACAACTTTTGTCCTAATTTGATTAGCGATGGAGTTAGGAATTTTCTAACACCCTATAAAGACTCCACACATGGGGAATACTATAAAAACCCTCTTTTTCACAGTTACCAAGGTTAGAGTCTTTGTTTTGTAAGTTCAACAATTTGAAACTACTCATTTTTAGACTAGTTGGCAGCATTTTGGCTTGTTTGTTCATTTTTGTAAATGCAAATGGATTGAATCCATTGATCCAGTAATGGATTGGGTGTCTTTGGTGTGTTACAGAGTTTTTAGTTCCATTTAAAGCTTTGTAGATAGGTTGTATTAGTGTTTTCTTGTTTTGGTTTGCAAACGGCCAGTTTTGGCTTGCATATAGCAGTTTTATGTAAAATGGTTGCCCCATGAATTCCACATGTGCTACCATCACGGCCTATTGGGAAATGAAGGTAAACCACTTGTATAGTGTACATATGCAGGGACAAGTGTTGGAGATGACATTTAATATGGTTGTCACCTCGTTCTAGATGAGTCCAGGAGCAACCTAACTAGAGGAGACATGGTGAAATTGAAGTGCAAGGTGCAGGGGTGAATTCCAAACCACCATATAACCTTTTGGATGGATCCATGAAGTTAGTATAGAGTTTCCAATTCAAGGGGAAGCCTTGACAAAGTCATTTTTTTCCCAAACACCAACTGACCAGTCATTGCCAGTTAGAAGGCCTAGAAACCCTTAAAAACCCTCATTTTTAGGTTAGGGCATTGTACAGTGGAGTAAGGAGCCAAAACCACAAAAATAACTTCAGGTTAGATGAGTCATTGAATAAAATCCAAAGGGCCTTTGGACTGTTTTCTCTCAAGTCCTAAAAAACCGGATTTAGGAGGCCTAATAGGGCTAATTCCTTGTAGCCCTTTTCTAGGCAAAATGGTGAAATCGGTAAGAAGGGAAATGGTTGCAAACCTCAAATGGACCCAAAAGACATTAAAAACATGTTATTAGCCACCTCCACACCTCTACATAAACTCACAATAGTAGGAGGTCAATTTGACAAGTTGAAGCCAAGACATCCATAATGAGCACATGGGAAGCATTGTGAAATTGGTAGGGTTCCTAGCTAAAACACTTGAAGCAAACACCTTGGAATAGATAAGAAGAAAGCCCTAGAAGAGATTGAGAAGGAATTGGAGGTCTAGAGTGAAACTAGGTTTGGATAGTTGATGGAATTGAGCAACACCAACTAGGTGAAGTGTTAGAAAACTAGGTGAATCCCATCAAATTGGTATCAGAGCCTATAAGATTTGGGCTAGGTGAGTAGATGTCCTTAGTGGAATCTATAGGAGACAATAGCATGGTGAAAAATATAAAGTTGGAAAATAAAGTGGATGATCAGGAGGAAGAGAATAGACTCCTGAAGGAGAAGTTGCTATAATTGGAGAGTAAGCTTGGTGAGGTTGAAACCAAAGCAGACGAAGTGTTGGTAAAGGTTGAAGGAATAGAAGGGAAGGGTAAAGAAGTATCAGAAATAGACAAATTACCTGAACCTGATCCTATCCTATCCTAGAACAAGAACCTTTCCTAAAGGCATTGAAGGCCTTAAGTGGTAAATCACTTGAAGGATTGTCATTGTTCACTGGTAAGATGAAGGCAGAAGTGGTCTTAGAATGGATAGAAGGCATGGAGAACCATTTTGAATGTGAAGGCATAACTGAAGCCCAGAGAGTCAAAGTAGCCAAGTCAAGGATGAGAGGAGCTTCTCTCACATGGTGGAAATTTGTGCAAGATGAGAAGAAGAAAATGGGCAAAGCACCCATCTCTTGTTGGATAGGGATGTTAGTCAAAATCAAAGAAGTCTATCTCCCTGATGACTATGAAGTGCAAATTCTTAGGAAGAGGCAAAACTTAAGACAAAAAGACCTTGATGTCAATAGCTATACGGAGGAGTTTCACAAACTTAGCCTTAGATCTCATGCGATGGAAGAAGAGAGTCTCAAGGTTGCTAGGTACCTAAATGGTTTACGACGGAACATCCAAGAAGAAATCAGTTTAATGAGCCCAAAAATAGATCATAAAACCTATCAACTTGCCCTTAAAGTGGAGGAAAAACTGAAAAGAAGACATGACTCAAGTAGCAATAGGGGCAGGGGTAGAGGAAAAGATAATAGAGGCCATAGGGGAGGCTTTGGAGGAAAAAGTTCTAAACAAAGAACACAAGGAGAGTCTAAACTCACTGAGCAGCAAGATAGTGGCACTAATAAATGAGGATTCAATAAAGGGGATCAAATAGTGGTTTTAGAGGAATATCTAATGGCCAAGGTAGAGGTTCCTCATATTTTGTAATGTCCCCACCTTTTTAGCATCTCAATGGAGTTCTTAGCCTTTACATTCTCCGAAGGCTAAGTGGAGAAATAAGGAGAAATTGATTAAATTAATTTCTTATTAAGTCATTAAATAAAATAAAATAAAAAAAGGTGACTTTATATTTAATTAATTTAATTAAAAGTGACTTAAGTGATTTATTTAAATATTTTAATGTTATTATAAAGTTATAAAGTAACTTTATAATAATAAAGTCACTTTAATATTATAATGTGTGAATATGTCTTTAATCCCACATTGGCCAAGAAAGTGTTCGAGCTCTCATAAGAAAGAATAAAAAGGGACTTAAGAGCTCATTTTATATCATCCATCCAGAGAATTGATATTTGTTTGTTATGAACTTGGGAGAAGAAGCCAAGGGTTTCTGATTCAGTCAGCCATTGGAGAGCGACAATTCTTCAGTGTTGCAACCATTTGAGGTGGTGAAATATCCACTGAATTTGGCATTTCAGGAGAGCTTCATTCTGGAGTTCTATTTGGGCTTTAAAAAGAAGCGAAGACATCTAGGGTATGCAGATTTTCGAATATATATCAATTGCAGACCTATAGTTTCATTTGGCAGCCATTAAAAATCAGAATTGAAGCAATCATTTCAAGATACAATTGTTGCTACAGTACCCGCACTCCAGTAGACGCTACAGTAACCGCGCTACAGTAGATGCTACAGTACTCGCACTATAGTAATCCGTCAATAGTGAAACGCTACAGTGGCATGAATAGTGACGTGCTACAGTACTAAGAAATCAGACATTTAATTGGCAAATTATTCGTAGCTACAGCAGGAACGTGTTTAATTGGCAGTCCATTGAAGAGTGGAGACCATCATTTGCAGCAAGCATTTTACATATCAGGTTCTCTAATTTTGCTGTCATAAGTTTTGGAAATTACATGTTATACCTTTGTAACTATTTGGTGTGAGAATAACTAATAAAAACTTCATTATGCTGCTGCCACATAATTTCTAGTTTGCATGCCAAGTGTTTGATGATTCGTCAAGCAGCTGTAGTTGTTATTTTTAGTTACTTATATGCATCAAAATCAATTGGAATATCATTTCTATGACATTCTTAGTCAATCTTTCATGGTTAGAGGCATTCAAAACATTAATTGCAGTGTACAAGACCCAAACAATACAAATAGAAAACTCATAACAGCAAATACAGACTTTGCAAGACAAGTGTTTGACAAAATTCCCAAGGGTAGAAATCAATGATTTAAGGGAAAAGTTAGTAAGGGTTCTTACATTGGTATCAGAGCTAAATCCTGCCATCCTGAGGGTTTAGCAATCACATGCAGCTGGCTAAGGTTGGCTCTCCCAGATATTACACTCGCAGGCGAGCTTTGTTTGACAGGGAACAAGAATTTGACAGGCAGCCGGGCACCATGGGTGACAGGCAAGGGGGTAGCCCACCCAGAGGTGATAGGAATGAGGAGCAAGAAACAAGGGAATTTTTCAGAGTAATGGCTACAGGACAGCAGCAGATGGCTCAGGCCTTGCAGGTACTCACCACCATGATTGAGCGCATGAACCCACAAGATAGACAGAATCAGGAGCAAGGGGATAACAGGAGTGCAGTGGGGTCACCTAGAGCTCATAGGACTCATTCCAGGACAGCAGACAGCCTACATGTCCTACCTTCATTAGAGATGAGCCTGAGGTAGCACCTACAGGAGAACCAAGAGAGGAGATGTTCGCAGATATCCTCATGGCTGCGAATGACGAATGGGATTTATTAACTCCATAGGTGCGAGAGAGGATGACATTCGAGAGATTTGTTAATCAGAGGAGAGAGCATTATAGGTCACTTAGATAGGATAGGAGGCCTAGAGGTCAAAATAGTGAGCTAAATAGAGTTACAGGCAAGCTTACTATGCCTACATTTGATGGGAGTGGTAAGATGATAGCTCAAGCTTGGATTCATAAGCTTGACTCATTTTTGGAACTGAGGCCAATGACAGAGATTGAAGCTATCAAATACGCCACTTTGCATTTGGAGGGAGTAGCACATGATTGGTGGTACCATGGGATGGTAACACTTCAGCATAATCAGGTGATAGAGTACCAGGACTTCATGGAAAGGTTGGTTGAAAGATTTGACAAGAAAGATCCAGAGGTTTACTTCCGGGACTTAGCACAACTGAAACAAACAGGCAACTTGGAGTATTTCATTGGTGAATTTCAAAGGTTGGCAATCATGGTGCCAAACATTTCAGAGCGTAGATTGATAGTTCTTTTCATTGAGGGCCTATCCGAACCACTGAGAGGTTGGATAAAGGCATTTGATCCTATTTCTTTACAGGAAGATATGAAAAAGGCAAGAAGCATGGAACATGCAGTCCCAACAAACAAATTTTAGTCCAAAGGAGCATCTTCTAGTAAGGATAACAAACCATTTTATAAAAAACCAGAGAGGATTGATTTTAAAAATGATTCTAAAGATAAAACTCCAGCACCTTTTGACAGGGAAACATTAAATGATTTGAGGAAGAAAAAATTATGTTTCTACTGTAAAGGACCCTATGATGCAAACCATGATTGTCCTCTTAGACCAAAGGGAAAAGCTAACAGAGTTATGCGGGCATACTATGAGGAATCAGAATCAGATAATTCAGACCAACAATCTGATATAGAGGAAATAGATGGTGAAAAAGAGGAAGACAAGGCTGAAAACTTGTCTAAAATGGAGTCCAAGGATGGGGAAGGAGATGGGCAACTTAGGGAAGCTCGTCTCACAAGTATTAGGCAGGAAGGGTCATTCCGGATGAGAGGAGTGCTTGCTGGACAGCGAGTCATAACTTTGGTTGATACAGGTGCCACTCATAATTTCATTGATGCTAGGATGGTGGAGAAGCGTGGCATACAAATAGAGGAGTTTGGGGGAATTAGAGTGAGGGTAGCTGATAGCTATGTCCTCAAATGTGATCGTAAGATCACTGGACTCCCATTGAAAGTTAATAATTATGACTTTAAGGCAGATTTCTATGTTGTGCCTATGGGAGATACAGATATAGTCCTTGGGATGAGTTGGTTACATGATATTGGGGAGTTCACTCTTAACCTCAAGGAGATGGAGATGAGGTTTAAAGTGAATGGGAAGACACATATTCTTAAGGCAATCAAGGACAGTGATCTCAGGATGGTTTCTTTCTGGAGGATGGCTAGATTGATTCGACATGATCAGGTAGAGTGGGCAACAGAGTGCATGTTGATGCCATCACAGGAGGGACAGCAGAAGATTGAATATCCTCCTGATATTCAAGAGCTTAGAGTTAAACACTATAAGGTGTTCGGTGACATTCCACCAGGTAGACCACTAGACAGGGGTATTGAGCACATCATTGAGTTAGAGGAGGGGGCTAAACCCATCATGATTACACCTTACAGGCATCTGAAGAGGTTGAAGGATGAAATTGAGAAAACCGTAAAGGAGTTACTTGCTATGGGCCACATTAGACCAAGTAAGTCTCCTTTTGCTTCTTCAGTGGTCTTATTGAAGAAGAAGGATGGGACATTGAGGATGTGCATTGGTTACAGGGTGCTTAATAGGAAGACAATTAAAAACAAGTACCCCATTCCTAGGATCGATGAGTTGATAGATGAGCTTCATGGAGCTTGCTTCTTCTTGAAGATAGATTTGAGATCAGGTTATCACTAGATTAGAGTTAGAGAGCAGAACATTGAGAAGACAGCCTTTAGATGTCATTGTGGCCATTTTGAGTTTGTAGTTATGCCATTTGGGCTAACTAATGCACCTGCTACTTTTCAGGCAACAATGAATCCATCCTCAGTTGAGGAAATTTGTTCTTGTCTTCTTCGATGATATCTTGGTGTACAGTAGATCTTGGGAGGAGCACTTGGTTCACCTTGACACGGTGTTGGATATATTGGGCAAAGAGTCCTTCTATGCAAAGGAGTCGAAGTGTGATTTGGGCATGACAGAGTTGTTGTACTTGGGTCACATCATTAGTGCAGAGGGCATACGCATGGATCTTGAAAAGATTTGTGCCATTGTGGAGTGGCCTTCACCGGTGAACCTTACACAGTTGAGGGGCTTTCTGGGATTATGTGGTTTCTACAGGAGGTTTGTGGATGGATATTCTAGGCATGCAGCACCCTTGACAAATTTGATGAGAAAGGGAGCTTTCTTGTGGACTCCTGAGGCACAGGAGTGTTTTGAGAAATTTAAGGAGTTGATGACTTCTTGTCTAGTGTTAGCATTACCAGATTTCAGCAAACCTTTTGAGCTACACTATGATGCTTTTGGGGAGGGCATTGGAGTGGTGCTTATGCAGGAGAAGCACCCTATTGCTTACGAGAGCAAGAAATTGAGAGGGCCAGAGCGGAGCTTCAGCATTTATGATAAGGAGATGTTAGCTATTATGCATGCTTTGGCTAAATTCAGGCAATATTTGGTAGGTAGAAAATTTTCTATCAAAACCGACCATAATAGCCTAAAATACTTTTTGGGGCAGCGAGATCTCAATGATAGGCAGCAGAAGTGGGTGAGCAAGTTACAGTCCTATGACTTTGACATTACATATTTTAAGGGGACACATAATGTAGTTGCTGATGCCTTATCACGTCGGCCCCATTTGAGCTTATTGATAGACATATCGGAGGATTGGAGACACTTGATCCTTGCAGAGTATGCAAAGGATACTTGGGCAGCTGGATTCATAGATGGGACTATTCAAGACAGTAGATACACCCTTGTGAATGAGCTCATCATTTACAAAGGGCGAATATTTTTGGTTCCAGGATCAGCAGTGAGGAGGATGGTTCTGAAATCTTTTCATGATTCACCTATGGCAGGACATCTTGGTTTCTACAAGACATACCGGCAGATTAGAGAGCGCTTCACATGGAAAGGGCTCAAAGCAGAGGTACTTCAGTATGTTAGGGAGTGTCCCACCTGCCAACAGAATAAGCAAGAACACTCCTATCCAACCAGTTTACTTCAGCCACTTCCGATTCCTAATAGGAAGTGGGAGTGTTTGTCTATGGACTTCATCACAGGACTGCCTAGAGCCCAAGGCAGGGACTGCATATATGTGGTTGTGGATCGCCTTACGAAGTTTGCACACTTTTTTCCAATCACTGCTACATACACTACTACGCAGGTGGTAGAGTTGTTCTTCAAAGAGATATTCAGATTACATGGCTTACCTCGGAGCATTGTGAGTGACAGGGACAGCAGGTTTATGAGTCACTTTTGGCAGGAGTTATTTAGGTTGTGTGCGACAGAGCTCACTCTGAGTACTAGCTACCACCCTTAGATAGATGGTCAGACGGAGATAGTGAACAAATGGGTGGAGGGATATCTCAGAAATTATATAGCAGGGCAACAAAAGGCATGGGTAAAGTGGATTTATCTCTATGAGTATTGCTACAATACCACTTATCACATGTCTATTCAGATGTCAGCCTTTATGGCCCTGTATGGGTATGAGGCACCCAATTTTATGGATCTTCTTTTGAGTGACAGTAGAGTGCCCAGTGCAGGTGATTTGTTATAGGAGAGTCAAGACATTGTTAAGACTCTCAAGGATAATATAACTAAGGCACAGAATCAGCAGAAGTAGTATGCAGATCAGAAGAGGACTGAGCAGACTTTTGAGGTTGGAGATATGGTGTATCTTATGTTGCAGCCTTACCGTCAATCCACTCTCAAGAAGAGTGGTGACGAGAAACTTAAGCCACGATACTATGGTCCATTTAAGATTATCAAGAAAGTGGGAGAGGTGGCTTATGAGTTAGATTTACCAGCAGAGAGAAAGGTACACAACGTTTTTCATGTGTCACACCTCAAGAAGGCGCTAGGACATCATATTGTGCCTTCTACAGTACTACCACCCCTGGATGATGAGGGAAAACTTGTTTTGATACCAGAGGCTATCATTGATTTCAGAGAAAGGAACTTGAGGAGACGTACCATCCAGGAATATTTAGTGAAGTGGAAGGATTTGCCAGTAGAGGATGCTACTTGGGAGAATGAGGAGATTTTGCAGCATCCAGAGTTGAAGTTGCTTGAGGACAAGCAATTTCAGGAAGGGCGGACTGTAATGTCCCCACCTTTTTAGCATCTCAATGGAGTTCTTAGCCTTTACATTCTCCGAAGGCTAAGTGGAGAAATAAGGAGAAATTGATTAAATTAATTTCTTATTAAGTCATTAAATAAAATAAAATAAAATAAGGTGACTTTATATTTAATTAATTTAATTAAAAGTGACTTAAGTGATTTATTTAAATATTTTAATGTTATTCTAAAGTTATAAAGTAAATTTATAATAATAAAGTCACTTTAATATTATAATGTGTGAATATGTCTTTAATCCCACATTGGCCAAGAAAGTGTTTGAGCTCTCATAAGAAAGAATAAAAAGGGACTTAAGAGCTCATTTTATATCATCCATCCAGAGAATTGATATTTGTTTGTTATGAACTTGGGAGAAGAAGCCAAGGGTTTCTGATTCAGTCAGCCATTGGAGAGCAACAATTCTTCAGTGTTGCAACCATTTGAGGTGGTGAAATATCCACTGAATTTGGCATTTCAGGAGAGCTTCATTCTGGAGTTCTATTTGGGCTTTAAAAAGAAGGGAAGACATCTAGGGTATGTAGATTTTTGAATATATATCAATTGGAGACCTACAGTTTCATTTGGTAGCCATTAAAAATCAGAATTGAAGCAATCATTTCAAGATACAATTGCTGCTACAGTACCCGCGCTACAGTAGACGCTACAGTAACCACGCTATAGTAGACGCTACAGTACTCGCGCTAAAGTAATTCGTGAATAGTGAAACAATACAGTGGCATGAATAGTGACGTGCTATAGTACTAAGAAATCGGGCATTTAATTGGCAAATTATTCATAGCTACAGCAGGAACGTGTTTAATTGGCAGTCCATTGAAGAGTGGAGACCATCATTTGCAGCAAGCATTTTACATATCAGGTTCTCTAATTTTTCTGTCATAAGTTTTGGAAATTACATGTTATACCTTTGTAACTATTTGGTGTGAGAATAACTAATAAAAACTTCATTATGCTGCTGCCACATAATTTCTAGTTTGCATGCCAAGTGTTTGATGATTCGTCAAGCAGCTGTAGTTGTTATTTTTAGTTACTTATATGCATCAAAATCAATTGGAATATCATTTCTATGACATTGTTAGTCAATCTTTCATGGTTAGAGGCATTCAAAACATTAATTACAGTGTACAAGACCCAAACAATACAAATAGAAAACTCATAACAGAAAATATAGACTTTGCAAGACAAGTGTTTGACAAAATTCCCAAGGGTAGAAATCAATGATTTAAGGGCAAAGTTAGTAAGGGTTCTTACATATTTTGCAACAATGAAGTGTTACCATTGCAACCAACTTGGTCATCTGACATATAGGTGTCCAAAGAAGGGATCATCATCACAAGGTGGTAAAAAAAGAGTGAACTATCTTCAAGAAGAGTATTCAAGCAGCAAGACTTCAAAGCTTGCCTTAGAATCAAAGGTAGATGACAACTTGATGATAAGGAGAACTTTGATCAAAGAACCGATTAGAGAAGAGCCAAGCCAAAGAAGGTCCTTATTTAGGATCAAATGCTAGATAATGGACAAAGTTTGCAAAGTAATCATTGATTCAAGGTCAACAGACAACATTGTGTTAGAAGAGGTAGTGAGTAAGCTCAAATTGCAAAGGATGCCTCACAACAACCCTTATAGAGTCACTTGGTTGAACAAAGGCCAACATGTCCTAGTTAATGAGCAAGCATGGGTGGATTTTACCATTGGGAGGTATAAGGACAAGGTGTTATGTGATGTCCTACCCATGGATGCATGCCATCTTCTATTAGGAAGACCATGTTAATTTGATAGACAAGCTATCCATGATGGAGCTAAGAATGCATACTCATTCAAGAAAGATGGAGTCACATTCAAGATTCAGTCTATCCTTGAGGAAGGTGAAAAGAGGGCAGCAGGTCCTAATGTTCTTTTGGTGAGTAGAAATAGTTCTTGAAGACACTCGAGGAAGGTGAAGGTATAGGGTTTGCATTAGTAATGAAGCCTAAAGAGGAAGACAAGAAATAGCAGCCAGATTTGCCAATAGAGGTGCAAGATTTGTTGAAGAAATTCAAAGGCATAGTAAGTGATGGACAGCCAACCACATTACCTCCTAAAAGAACCATAAGCCATCAAATAGACTTCATTCCTGGAGAATCCTTACCTAACAAAGTAGCTTATAAAATGACCCCCCAACAAAATGTTGAGATTGCCAAGCAAATACAAGAGCTCTTAAACCAAGGCCTAATTAGGAAAAGCATTAGCCCTTGTGCTATCCCTATCGTGTTAGCCCCAAAGAAAGGTGGTACTTAGATATTGTGTACTGATTCTAGAGCTATAAATAGGATCACCATCAAATATAGGTTTCCAATTCCTAGAATAGAAGACCTAATGGATTGTTTAGGAGAATCCAAGTACTTTACCAAGATTGACCTTAAAAGTGGATATCACCAGATTAGGATTAAGGAGGGTGATGAATGGAAAACTGCATTTAAGACTATAGAGGATCTTTATGAATGTCTTTTAATGCCATTTGGCTTATCCAATTCTCCAAGCACCTTCATGAGACTCATGAATGAGGTGATGAAGGACTTCATAGGTAAATTTGTGGTGGTATACCTAGATGATATTCTCATTTTCAGTAAGGATAGGGTAGATCATATTAGTCATTTGCAAGATGTATTACAAAGATTGTATGATGAAAAGCTAACCATGAACTTGGAAAAGTGTGAATTTGTTAAGAAAGAGTTGGTTTAACTTGGGTTTGTGTTGTCTCAAGGAAACCTCAAGATGGATCCCAACAAGGTTGAAGCCATAGTAAATTGGCCTACGCCTAAGTCTGCAATAGAGGTGAGAAGCTTCCATGGACTAGCTCAGTACTACAAGAAGTTCATTAGGCAATTCAGTGCTATATGTGCACTAGTGTTAGACACCATTAGAGGTGGAATGAAGGAAAATTTTCAATGGGGTGAACAAGCAAACAAAGGTTTTGAAACCTTGAAGGAGAAGATAGCTACTCAACCAATGCTAGTGTTGCCTAGTTTTGAGAAACTTTTCATAGTGGAATGTGATGCAAGCAATGTTGCAATAGGTGATGTCCTAAGCCAAGAAGAAATACCAATAGCTTTCCATAGTGAGAAGATAAGTGATGCAAAGAGGAAATACTCCTCTTATGATCTAGAGTTATATGCTTTAGTGCAGGCTTTGAGGAAGTGGAGACACTATCTCCTTCCTAAGGAATTTGTAGTCTATACAGACAACCAAGCATTGAGTTTTCTAAACTTACAAGATAAACTCAGCCATAAACACATGAAATGGGTGGAGTACATGCAGGCCTACACATTCACAATTAAGCACAAGAAAGGGCAGCTAAACTGGGTAGCTAATGCATTAAGTAGGAGACTTTTGACAGTCCAATAAATCCAATTGAGGAGCATAGGAGTTGATAGTTTTAGAGGGTTATACCCGAAGGACAAAGACTTCTCAAATGCCTACAAGGTGTGTAAGGAGTATCAAAATCACTTCCATAGTGAGTATTCTGATTTTACTTGGCAAAATGGACTATTGTTTAGAGGTGGGCAGCTTTGTGTGCCTAGAGGCTCAATGAGAGAAAATCTCATACAAGAGAAGCATAATGGCAGCCTTAGTGGACATTTTGGAGTCACTAAGACTCAAGAGTTGGTTCAAAGGTATTACTATTGGCCAAGGATGAATCAAGATGTGAAAAATTATGTGGAGACTTGTATAGTTTGCCAAAAGGCTAAAGGTACTTCTACAAATGTCGGTTTATACCAACCTCTTCCCATACCAAATAGACCTTGGGAGTGCATTAGTATGGACTTTGTAGTAGGTTTACCAAGGAAAAAGAAGGGATTTGATAGCATTTACGTCATTATGGATAGATTTAGTAAAATGGCTCACTTTGTGCCTTGCAAGACTACTCATGATGCATGCCAAATAGCTCATTTGTTCTTCAAAGAGGTAGTAAGGACACATGGTTTACCCATGAGCATTGTTTTAGATAGAGACTCAAAGTTCATGAGTCATTTTTAGAAGACACTTTGGCAAAGGCAAGGCACCAACATCTCTTTTGGATCAGCCTACCATCCTCAAACAGATGGGTAGACCGAAGTGGTGAATAGAAGCTTCAGAAACTTATTAAGGTGCCTTACTAAAGAATATGGTCAAACATGGGATCAAGTACTCTCACAAGCTGAATATGCATACAATGACACCATAAATAGGACTACTGGAAAGAGCCCTTTTGAAGTGGTCTATGGTATTCACCCAAGAGGTATTTTGGAGTTAAGAGACTTAGGTAGTGCAGCAGCAAGAAGTGGATATGCAGAAGACTTTTCTCAATCAATGGAGGTACATGAATCAGTCAAGCAAGCATTGATGGAGAACACAAGCAAACTCAAACAAAAAGTTGATGAAAGAAGGAAGAACCTACAATTTCAAGTGGGAGATCTTTTCATGGTGCACCTAAACAAAGCAAGGCTATAGCAAGGAGTGCCTAACAAGTTGCAAATGAGAAGACTAAGCCCATGTGCCATTCTAGCCAAGTATGGAGAAAATGCATACAAGGTGGATCTACCTAGTGACATGGATTGTCACCGGTTTTCAACATAGAAAACTTAGTTTCCTACAAGGGACCAATTCAAGGTTCAAATTGCAATCACTCAGAGGTATAAGATGATGTGAACAACCTTCAGTTACCAACCAAACCAAATCCAAAGGCCAAGAAGGTGTTGAGTTCAAGGATTGCCAAGAAGACAAGGCATCAAACCTATTGGGAGCACCTAATCAAATGATAGGGTATGGATGATGTTGAAGCTACATGGGTGCTTGAGACAGATTTTAAGAAGCTAGGTATTGATCAAAATCTGATTCCCAAGGAGATGACATGATTTTCTTTTGTTTGGGAGAATGGTGTAGGAGCACCTAGGACTTGGGCTAGTAGTCTTTTCTCAAATTTTGGCTTGTACTAACCCTAGCCAGGTTAGGTAGTGAATAAGGATTCCAAGAGGGTCTAAGAGTGAGTGTTTAGATTCAATGTGGGCCTAGGTTGAGTTAATTCCTCTTAGGTTTGCATTTTGTGCATAAGTAGTGGTTTGAATAGGTAGTTGACCTTCTTGATGGTCAAAAGTGTCAAAACTTGGTATAGGCATTAGGGAGGGTTAAATTAGTCTTAGAAATGTTTTAAAATTCATAATTAATGACTTAGAATAGGTCTCATAGGTTGAGAAGACCAAAAAGTGCAAAAGTGCAAAGTTGCAAAAAAGTTGTCATGACAACTTTTGAAAGTTGTCATGACAACTTTTGTCCTAATTTGATTAGCGATGGAGTTAGATATTGTATAATGCCCTAGAAAGACTCCACGTGTGGGGAATACTATAAAAAAAACTCTCTTGCACAGTTACCAAGGTTAGAGTCTTTGTTTTGTAAGTTCAACAATCTGAAACTACTCATTTTCAGAGTAGTTGGCAGCATTTTGGCTTGTTTGTTCATTTTTGCAAATGCAAATGGATTGAATCCATTGATCCAGTAATGGATTGAATTTCTTTGGTGTGTTACAAAGTTGTTAGTTCCATTTCAAGCTTTGTAGATAGTTTGTATTAGTTTTTTTCTTGTTTTGGTTTGCAAACAGCTAGTTTTGGCTTGTATATAGCAATTTTATGTAAAATGGTTGCCCTATGAATTCCGCATGTGCTACCATCACGACCTGTTGGGAAATGAAGGGAAATCATTTTTATAGTGTACATATGCAGGGAAAAGTGTTGGAGATGATATTTAATATGATTGTCACCTTGTTCTAGGTGAGTCCAGGAGCAACCTGACTAGAGGAGATAGGGTGAAATTGAAGTACAAGGTGCAGGGGTGAATGCCAAACCACCATCTAACCTTTTGGATGGGTACATGAATTTAGTACATAGTTTCCAATGCAAGGGGAATCCTTGATAAATTCATTTGTTTCCCAAACACCAACTTGACCAGTCACTACCGGTTAGAAGGCCTAGAAACCCTTAAAAACCCTCATTTTTGGGTTAGGGAATTGTATGGTGGAGTAAGGATCCAAAACCACAAAAATCACTTGAGGTTAGATGATTCATTGAATAAAATCCAAACTTGTTGAGGGGTCTTTTGGACCATTTTCTCTCAAGCCCTAAAAAACCGGATTTAGGAGGCCTAATAGGGCTAATTCCTTGTAGCCCTTTTCTAGGCAAAATGGTGAAATCGGTAAGAAGGGAAATGGTTGCAAACCTCAAATGGACTCAAAAGATATTCAAAACATTTTATTAGCCACCTCCACAACTCTGCATCAACTCACAACAATAGGAGGTCAATTTGACAAGTTGAAGCCAAGACAACCATAATGAGCACATGGGAAGCATTGTGAAATTGGTAGGGTTCCTAGCTAAAACACTTGAAGAAAACACCTTGGAATGGATAAGAAGAATGCCCTAGAAGAGATTGAGAAGGACTTGGAGGTCTAGAGTGCAACTAGGCCTGGAGAGTTGGTGGAATTGAGCAACACCAACTACGTGAAGTGTTAGCAAACTAGGTGAATCCCATCAACATCTCAAAGGACAGGAGAACTAGATTATAGATTTAGCACAATCCTTAAATTAAATGTGGCATGAAAAACAAGACAATATTTCTCACTCAACAAAATTTTAACATCATCTTAAATTATTTATTATGAGATTCCATAAAGTAGTCACATTTGTTCCATCCCAAAACATCCAAAAAATACTTCCGAAATTTTAATTTCACCAAAATAATTTATTCACATAAACTAGCAAATTAATTCAAACTCCATCTATACAACCTTCAATTTCTAATTTTTCACATTTATAAATATTTTTTAAAATAAAAAAAGTACAATTTGGCTTCAAATATGAACAACAACCACAATATGAAATCAACTACAATTTTAGAGCATTATGAAAATTTTGGGTATTATGAGGGGAAAAAATGACATAAATGAAAAACTTTAATTTTAAATGTAAACCTCTTTTAATTGCATGAGTTTAAAGTTGTTGGAGAAGTTTTAAGAGCTCATAAGGGTGAGCATGGCATCCAAATACGAAAAAATAAACAAAGTAGGAGTAATATGAAGATCACCTCAATTTTGAAGACACGACAAAAACAATAAAATCTTGTAAATTTCTAAGGGAGCGAGATGGAGAAAGAGACCAAAGCTTTCACACTCCCTTTCCTATCCCAACCAATCCAAAATTTATATCATTTATAATTTTAAAATGTTTCTTGGAGAAGGTTTTTTAGAGCAATTTCCTTTTAAATATGATTATTGCAAAAAATAACAAATTCTTTTTTCTTTTTGTTCTAATTTTGACCTATTTTTATTTCTTTTATTTCACTTGTCACATTATTATTTATCTACTATGCATTTGAGTCAAAATGAATAATTCATAATATTTTATTATCACATTTAAATAAACAATTGAATTAAATATGTGCACCCCTATTTGTAAGATACAACCAACATAATTAATTTATCTCCTTATTTTCCCAATTTCATAGAAATAAAACATTAAATACCACCTAGTCTTAATCAATCAATTCCTTCACCTAAGACAAATCCCCTCACCTATAATATCCCACAATTAAATAATCATATTAATTTATTAATCACATTTTTCATTTCATCCCATAAATAAATAACTATTTTTGCCTCACATATGGCTAAAATAAATAATATTCTTGTTGAATTATTCTTGTATTTCCTAAAAATATTCCAAGAATAAAGGGGATCTACAAATACTTATTCTTATGGTTCAACTATTCCCTCCACCAAACTCAAGAATATAGCCCACATGATGCACATGTCCCTCATTTCCCTCATCCTCACAACCACTTACTAAATTTAGTAAGTTCATCATAGCTACACATTATAACTACCTCCATCTCAACCCTTCATTCACTCCTAGATCCTAGGAAAGTCCTCTCAAGATTTCTCCATCCTTGATCTTATCTTTAGATTTTGACCATCTATTCCTCCTTCGGAAATTCAGTCTCACCTAATTAATCCATCATCACTTAAGCTAAGTGCATATGGTAGAATTACATAGCCTTGAGGAAAAAGAGCATCCACCTACCATATTGTCATTGGAGAAAATATTTCAACAATGTCGTCGTTGTAACTTTTGAATTTAATGTTTATAAATTTATTGTGTTGTTCATACTCATTTATTGAGATATATCTAGAGGTTTGTAGTGGTTTGAAACATGAATCTAGTGCTTTGCATTTTCTTCTATGTGAGTTTCATGTTACTTCTTACAAAGAGAAAATACAATCTTGTAACTCGTCATTTCCACATATGACCAACAAGAAATTTAACCATCATTTAACTCACACATATTATTTCACAACAATAAAGGACTCTATAATTGCATTCAATTCAAATCCAAGTTAGGATAGGTCATTCAAGACAGATGTTGTACAAGAATCGAGTATGATCGAGTATTCCAATAGAACAACTTAACATGACATCTCATAAATAAGCACCATTGGGGAATAACTCAAACTTGCCATTTTCGGTGGAGAAATTCCATATACTTGCATCCTCAAAGAAAACATCAAGCATACCTATTCAACATATAATAGCTAAAGCAATGCATGCACAACCAACGAGGTACAATATTACAACCACTATATAAGGATGGAAATATGGCCATCTAGTATCTCAAAACACATAAAGTACCATGCTAAATATAAACATCTTAGAACAAGTCACAAGTCATAGATGGACATTACACTACTCATCAAGCTAATAAAGAAACTCAAGAGGATAGTGATAATAACTCAAACCAAATGATTGGGATCCTCCTCCATCTACCTTAACTCTTGGCACTTCGCAGTTGTTTATTATTTTTATGCTCTAAGTTGTAGTTCTATATGGACTATAAGGGTTACATTTTCTAGCCATCTTTCTTTATCAATATGTGACATTATTTTATAAATGATAATATAAATACCATTCATAAATTTTATTTATTTAATCGATTCATAATTATATTTCATTTTTAGAATTTCTATAATAATCATATTGTCTATACATCTTTAGTATTCCTTTTTTCCTTTCACTTTCTCTTTTGAATTATTTGATTAACTATAATACTTATTAACTTGTCCCTTTTATAATTTTTAATAACATATTTTTTTTGAATAACTTCTTAATTATTTTTAATAATTAAGAAAACATAATAAAAAAATATTGAAAGGGATGACTCATGTAGTACAACGATTAAAACACTTGCTTGGTGAAACCACCACCAAGATTCAAATCTTCATTAGATCATGAAGTTCGCAAGCTTAATATTTTTATTGAAGTGACGTGCTCACGAATTTGAACAACAATAATATTGAATTCTTATAAAAATACCCTTACCAATTAAAAATAAATAAATACAATATTTAAAAAATTATGAATAATGAAAAGACAAACCCTTTAAGATCTTTGTAAGAAGCCCAAAATAAAAGAGTAAAAGAATCTAAATCAAATCAAACCCAAACATCAATAAATTCATATGCCATCTCCTTTATTTATTTGCCACCTCCTTTGTACTGTATTTAAACAAAGAAGTTTATTAACTAATTAAATACAATTTTACTCTCTTAAAAAAGACGCAATTTGTCAAGTCAACAACTAAATTCCCCTTGGCTTGCATCTCTAGTCACTTAAAATTCCCGTATAATTTTGACAAAATGAGTGCCGCATTTAAAAATAGACAAGACAGTTATGTAAGCATTTTGAATGCTTGTTGGAACATGTAAAAGTTGAGATGCTTTTCCAATGAAAACTATTTTATTGACATTTTAGAGAGGACCCACATATGATGGTCCGAGTGTTTTTATTTTAATTTTTGTGTAAAATATAATTTAAATTTTAAGAATGAGTTAAATACTTTTGAATAAATTTATTGCTAATCGAGTCTTGATATCAGTAAAGTTTTCGATGTTATAAGAAATGGGTTTAGACTTTTTTTTCCATTATTTAACAAAACATAATTTGAACTTTATATTTTTAATTAAAAGAATCTTAATTTGGGTTTTTTCATTAGGATTCAAATCTTTATTGGGTCATTATGATCGCAGGCCCTTATGCCTTTGTTGATTTAATGTGCTCGCGGATTTGACACTTAGCATTGTTTTTGATAATAAAGCAGCCAAAATAAGGGGGTTGACTCGGATTACACAGCAAGCCTCAAAGAGATCATTAACAACACACAGACAACAGCCAAACGACGGAGTCTCAGTCAATCCCTAACTTAACTATCAAAAACATAATTCACCTACTACTATAGAAAATCACAAGATTGATGGCAATCATGTCCATATAACATCTAATAAAGCAGATATCTACAAAGAAACTAACATTAAACCAATTAACCATAGTAGTAAGCATATTGTTCAGACTACAGTATCTGGTCAAAATAAAAAGAGTTTTACCAAACCACACAGGGTTGATGCTGAAATTAAACATAACCAAGATCCAGCAGATCCAGCATCGAAATTTTAAACAAAAATGGAATAAAACACCCATTATTCATTTTTTCAGCCACCATGTGCTACGAAAGTAGCAGACCGGTCCAATCATCAGCAAGGAACTCAAACAAATCCTTCGTGGTGTCACCTCCTACGCCTCTCTGGTGTCACCTCCCAAGCATTGTTATATGAGGATGAGGTTCCTCGTTTGTGACCTCGCCAGTTCATAGCTTCATGTCAAAAGTATTTCATGTGGAGCCATAGGGTGTATCATCCCAACATCACCGATCACGTTAAAATGTTTACTCAACACTTATTAAGAAACAAAGAGTCCTAATTTAAACTCAACCTTCAAACCACATTGACAAAATGAATTCGATTTTATATTCAAAATTTGAATTATGATCTAAATTTATGTCTGATTAAAAAAATAAAAATCAATTGATTCTCTAATTTTTTTAATAAAATAATAAAAAATACACAACTAAAATAAAAACATCTATCTAAGACAAAGACTACAATCCATAGCTGGGGAGGGGGGCCATTCTCCTTCCCTATCTTATCAACTTTCACTTTATAAGTACTAATAATATTATTTGCTTAGACTTTTTATTTGTTTGATCATTATGGATGTTACTATTGAATTGAATCATAACCTCTATTGACTGCCATTATCTCATTGTAAAGGCATATATAAGTAACATGTCATCATGAATCATTTATTAAGAAAAAAATTTCCATTATTTGTCATTGTTTCCTACTCCACAATGATATGAGAGTATAATATATTGCTACAAAAACTTTTGCAACTAAAGTTTTTATGCAAATGATTATCAAAGTAATATATATATGTGCATTGTCCAAACATAACAGGCAAGAAAGGTGCATAGTGGAGAATACGTGTGTATAATTATTTAGGGCATGATCATAGATTTGACATTTAAAATATAATAGTTTTTAGGATGCCAATTTTACAAACATTTTATAAGTTAATATTAGGTGGATTTGACATTTAAGATATAATAGTTTTTGGGTTGCCAATTTTACAAACATTTTATAAGTTAATATTAGGTTTTAAAATAGATGGATGATATTTTTTATTAGTTGGGTATTACCCTACAAAATTAGGGTGATTTGGTCAAGAGATGCATGACATTTCATAGAATTTTAAGCATGATATGATAGGATTAATTTTTAATTTTTTCTTTTTTTAAGTGTGTTTTGTTTTGTGGTATACAATGATATAAATTTAAAAGAAAATTAGGTATTATGGGAGAGGCAAGTATCAATGGATTAAAATCAGAAAAGATGAAGAAGAGAATTATAGGTAGATATGTTATTTAAAAAATAAAATTAATTGTATTTTGTTTGACAATTATGTACTTATGTTTATTTATTTTGTGTTGTGTAATGTCATTAATTTACGTTAAGGTATAAGGTTTCACATTTATAGTGTATATAAGTAGATTTAGTCACACACTAGAAACTCATTTAGTGATGTATTTTTGTGCAATTGATGAAGTGTAATTTTACAATATAATTTTGTAAGACTTACAATCTTGATAACAACACCATTCCTAATGAAGGACTAGTCCACCCAACACTCACACATGACACAACAACATATATTCATATAGAAAATATCTACAAGGAAAACAAACAATTTTTATTCTTTCAATAAAAAAGAAATACAACATTGAGAAATTACACTACTACACTCATATGGGCCTTTCTCATTACAACGAAATTTAGCTCTATCAAAAAAATTGCAAGTCAGAGCCACAATCCACACTACTAGAACCGTCCTCTGTAACCTCCCTTTGCCTCTTTTAATAGCTATCTCTATTGCCTGATAATGTTTTGGAAAGTTTAACTCCCCTTTTGGGTGCCTAGAGGACTAGATGTTTGTTTTCCTATCCAAGAAGATATTTCATTTGAAAATTGAAATTTGGTAGCATGACTTTTGAGAGCCATAACTTTTGACTCAGGAATTTAATCATTGGAAAGCTTGTGAAGGGATCTACAATGTCTAAATCCTTTGAAGATTATTGAGTCCACTCTTTGACCTTGTACAAGGCTTTTAAGGGCTTCAAGTTTAATTTTAAACTTTATAGGAGAAATTTCACAAGAAAAAAATTTAATATATTGCAACTAGTATAGGATATTAAAATGATTCTTTCGCCATTTTCTTAACATTTCAATTTTTCTCCTTAAGGTGAGTTTTTAGGTCCATAAGTACCCAAATACACTAACTTGATAAAAACAATAGGTGGAAATTTTTGACGTTTTAGGACTTCTAATAGTCCTACACCTCTAAAGTATTAACATGGGCTCCAACACAACTAAAGAAACCTACAAAAAGGAAAATACATTTTTTTTAGGATGCAAGATTGCCCACCTTGGATGCTCCTACATCAAACACACAGGGTAATTTGAGAAGCGACCTTGTCAAATCTTTGATATTTGATAAAAACCAAGATGGTCAACCTCTGGCTTAGACAATGTTGGTGTAAATAAATATTCATCATGGATATTATTACACTTTACTTAAGTTAACTTAGGATAATGCATCTCTTCGTAGTTTGGATTTGAGACACTTAGGGAAGTGTGCACGTAGGGATAGAGCTTGTAAGAGAAATTCCACCTTTTGTGGTCTTATTTTGTTGTTACGCTCCACATTCGTTGGGTCATCCACCTCTTGTAGAATATTATATTATTTCTCCTACCTACCCCTAGTATTTCTTACCTACCCTTGCTTCTCATTGAGCCACATGTCATGATTGTGTGCTTGTACATCCATATGGCCTTGCCTATATAAGCAAACCTATATTCATTGTATTGGTGAATCCAGTTGATCATTTGCATATTGATGAGAGTACACTTTGTTCTTGTCATTCTATTGTCTCTTTTTTTATGCTTTTCATTGTGCTCTTGATTTTGGCAAAATCTCACAAACAACAATGATGAATCTTCAATAAGTCTTCTCTTCTATTTAACCAGATATTCTTCATATTGCTCATTTCTTATACTTCTACCCACAAATTATTTAATACTTCTTCTATCTCTTCTTTCTTTGTAGTTGTTGGTATATTCCACAATTCTTCTGCTAGTCCAACCTAACTATCTCCTTCATGATATTATGCAAAATCATCAATGTTATAAATAGGTGAAATATTAACTCCATTAGGCAATTCCACGTCATATGCATTTCTTGAATCATGTCTCTTTAGAATTTTTCATGTTCAAAACTTCTTCATTTTCAACTTGTTATATGTACCAACAATAAATCTTTATTTTCTCAAGTGAAGCATAAATTCATATCCAACCTTGAATTCTTTAAATCTCCACTTATGATTTTACTTTTCATTAAACTGAGTATACATCTTATTAATATGCTTCCTTACCTCTTTAGGAAAGTTCTTCAAGTGCTCTACAAATTCTTTGGCATCAACATTTATCTTTTCTCCCTTGTCCATCTTCCTCAAATCAAAAGCATTCCTTAGAATACTCCCATTTATAATTTGGAATGGATATTAATATCTAGAATGACACTTAGACAACTAATGTCTTCTAGAATGGCACCTAGAACCTAAGTAAACTCAAGCCATGTGAATAAGTCCCCTACTAGGAACTGGCTAGGTACAAAAACTATTCACACTAACAATATCTTGTTGGATATTTGAGCAAATGAGGCATATGTCTCATCAAAATTAATTCCTTCAATCTAAGTTTAACCTTTACAAACAAACCTTTCTTTATTTCTAACAACCTTTCCATCTTCATCTAGATTGTTCCAAAATACCCACTTAGTTCCAATCACATTCTAATCTTTCAGTCTGTTAACTAATTCCCATGTCCAATTCTACTTAATCTGATCCAATTCTTCTTTCATTACCTTCATCCAATTCTAATCACTGCAAGCTTCTTCTACTGTTTTCGGTTCTGTCTTTGAAAGTAAACATAATAGAACGTGTTCTTGAGCTGCTTTTCTTCTTGTGATGACACCTTTGTTCTTATCTCCAATAATCTAATCTGCTAAGTGATTAATTTGAAAATATCTTGGGGTCGTAGATGTAGATGTCAGAGCTTCCCGAGCTTCCTTTTCTTCTTCTCCTTCTCTGGTCTTCTTTTCCCTTTTTCTGCTATCTAGTTCATCAGATTAATAACCTGCCAATTTGCCAGACTCTTTAGAAGTGTCTTTATCAACCTTCACATTTGCACTTTCAACAATATTGTTCAACCTTTTGTTGTAACATTGGAATTCCTTTCTCCTTGTAGAATATCTTAGAAATATGCCTTCATCATCTCTACTGTCAAGCTTTCCAAGATTATCCCCATCTCTCTGGACATAGCACTTGCTTCCAAATACCTTGAAATACTTCAATGTTGGAGGTCTACCATGCCATAGCTCATAAGATGTATTCCCATGTCTTTTTTGGTATAGAATTAAGTTAAGAGTGTAGACTACAATATGAATTGCTTTTCTCCAATAGATTTCTGGAAGTTCTACTCTTTTGATCATTATTCTAGTTGCTTCCTAGATTGTCTAGTTCATCCTTTCTACTACACCATTCTTCCAAGGTGTTCTTGGGGTAGATAAATGTCTTCTAATATCTTTTTTCTCGCAAAAAAAAATTAACTCATCAAAAGTAAATTCTCCTCCTCGATCAGACCTCAAACACTTAATCTTTCTATCAACTTCATTTTCAACTTTAGCCTTAAATATTTTGAGTTTCTCTATGGCTTCTAACTTCTCTATAAAAAATACAACCCATGACATTCTATAACATGAAATACCTCTCACCTTGTATACTTATTGTTCTAGTCAAACCACATAGATCTATATGCCATAAATCTAACAATTTGGTGGATGAATAATATTTTCCTTTGTAAGTTCCTCTTCTATGCTTTCTAACTTGACATTATCTACACATATTGTTATCCAGTTTGGTCAGTCTCAGTAAATCTCTTACTGCACTTGATGAACTCATCTTCACTAAGTTGTCAAAATTGATATGACACATCCTCTAGTGCTAGAGCTGGCTATCATTGATCTGAAATAACAAACAGTGCTTCGTAGCTCCTAGAAGATACATTTTTCTCCCAGTCCTTTTGCTTGTTGCAATAACAATTTTGGATTCTTTCTAGATCTCACAACCAACATCCTAAAAGACAACATTGTATCCATTTTTGCACATCTATTCGACACTCAAAAGATTATCATACAAACCCTTCACATAGTAAATATTGTTAGTATTATGTTTTCCATCAAAATAAATAGAACCAATTCCCACAATTTGTGTTGTCTGATCATCTCCGAACCTAAGAGAACCACCATCATACTTATCAAGTTTCACAAACTTACTTTTGACACCAATCATATGATTTGAACAACCACTATCAATCGTCCATTTATTTTTATCTCTTCTAGCATGTAAAGTAATAGCAACAGTCTTAGGAATATCAATCTTAAGATCATCTCTATCTACCAAGAATAAACAATCACCACTTTCATAATCCGATTCATCATCTGAAATGGCAACCTCATCTTTGACATAATAGGCTCTCTTATTGAATTTTCCTTTATTGTCTCTAGATTTTTATCTTGAATTCTTTTCCGAACACCTAGTAGAAATATGACCAATCTTTCCACATCTAAAACATTTAAGGGGTAACATACCTTTGTATATGTCGATGCCTTTCTTCAGTTTCCTCACAAATTTTGTTTCCATCTCATCTAGACTTTCATCTTCCAGGTCTTCCTTAGAAGCTTTAAATGTGAATTCGGTCTTAGGCTTGTCTTTTCCAAACTTCCTTATCTCAAATGATGATAAAGTATCATACAACTGCTCTATAGTAAACTTATTTGGATCATAGGTTTCTTCAATAGCCGAGATATTGTCACTATAACTTTTCGAGAGGGACATCAAGATCTTTTCAATTATATCTTCATTTGACAAGGTGCCGCCAAGTTCTCTTATTTTATTTACCGTACTATCAACCTTCGAAATATAGATAATTATGTCCTCTCCTTCCATTTTCAAATTCTCATATTTGCGCTTAGCTATTAGCTTCTTTGATAATTTCACTTTTTCATTTCCTTCATAGATATCTCTCAACTTTTCTAAACCTTATAAGCAGTATTCAATGAAATAACCTTTGTCAATTCAGTCTTAGATAATTCACTAAAGATAGCATACCTTGCCTTTTCATTCTCTTCATAATCTTGAATCTCATCAAAAGTGGTAAGACCATTTTCCGATTGAACATACTTAGTTTCCACTGCTTTCCAAGTGTTTTATCCCAAAGAGATCAAGTAGCCTCTCATCTTCACTTTCCAAAAACTATGGTTTGATCCTTCAAGGATATGGAAGTCAATTTATGTGCCATTAGATTGGGATCTAGCTCAAGTGGTTAAGCTCTTCTCCAAGGAACCAAAGATCTAATACCAATTTTTGAATATCCGGGCAACTGAGAGGGGGGGCTGAATCAGTTAACAACTTAAAATAATTACTTTTATCCTTTTCACATCTGGATCCAAACCAAAAAATTTAATTAACATAGATATAGAATGAAAACATAAACATACAACATATCACATAATGAACACCAAATATGATGTGGAAAACCCAAGAAGGGAAAAACTACAGAGAATGTGATTTCTCAATATAAACACCAGTTACGGTGATTTTTACAAAGGGTGGCTCACTGTCAGAATTCTCATTGTAGGTGGTCTCACTGCCCAAAAAAAGGCTCACTACCAAAGAAAGAGAGAAAGAAAGAAAGAATCCATCACTGAAACACAATCTGCACAAACTGGACTACTTCTAGTGCCTCCAAACCAACACACTCACTAACATCACCAATAGTCAAATCTTTCCTTTCAAATCTCTCATATCTTCAAAACAATATCACACTTTTCCTAAAAACACAATTAGATCATCCTCATATATATACTATCTTTCGGGAAGCATAATCTTCCAAGTCGGTCAAGATAGGGATCTAAAATAGGTCAATCAATAAATATTCTGGTGGTGGGAACGAATGAGTAGTAGACCACACCACAACACACATCAATGGTTAGATCAACATGTTACAATAATTACAAATTTCTGACCCAAAAACCATGATACACACACTACACCATAAGTCATTGCTCATCCTTGAATTTTGAACTTAATCCGAACCCAAGCACCATTACCCAAAGCAACAAAGATAATAATAGAACCAAGATACACATGAATACCATCAATCAACACAATATCTAATAACTTGAAATATCTGAATCACCAACACATCTTTTGAAGCACCAAATATTCCGGGAACACATATTCCTGATCACCAACACCAAGAACAATAGAGATATCAATGCCAACCATATATATTGATATCAATGACAACCACTTAAACAACATCACCATCACAACCATAACATATCTATGTATCATAATCTTCAATTTAGACAATTTATGTTAGAACTTGGTGTTTTATTGTATTATATTTATTCATAATGACTTTTGAGGACAAACCTAAATGTCATTAAATTATTATTACTCACATTAAATAATTTTATAACATGTTTTAAAATAGTTCTCCTCACTAGATCATCAATATTTCCTTATAGTAATTAGATTCACTCCTCTAATTTAATAAATATTTAGGAGCATCCTTTAATATAATAAAGACAAACCACACAAGTAAAAATAGGAGGAGACTATATCCTTATTATTTATCTCTTTATGTTTCGGTCCCAATTATGAGATTATAAATCATAATAAGGTGCAAGTATCACCCACGTATAACATTCTCATAAAGAAATATAGAACTATCTCGCGATAGTGATACCATTACTTAAAAACCTATCAATTGAAAATGACAAATTTGTTGGCATTATGGATGAATTGATTATGTGTTGCATTAATGTTTTGTCATTGATATCAACACTAGTTGTTATGGTTGGTTACTGACAGACAAGTTTTGGTTACCAGTAGAAAATCTAGTGTTACTTGTAGAAGAGATTATCTGTTGGACACTTCTGACATGTTTGGATTAGTGAAGTATGTTTTATTACATGTGGTATATGCTCCATGAGCATATTTTGGTCAGTTGGTGTTGACTTGGTAATTGGATGCTATTATACATTCTGGTAAACCCTTACCGGCATTGGTTAAAGGCTCTACCGGCAGAGCTTTCACTAAGGAATCTTGACAAGATGCATAATTGGTGTTGGTACAACTTCTACATGGATTTCAGGATGTTGAAGATGTTCTTTGATCATGTTTTAACTGCTTGAAGACATTGCTTTGGCATGGTGGACCCAAAATAGGTCTGGTGCCTATCTAGGTTATGGACCGGTATCATGCTAACGTGTACTCTACATGTTACCAAGATGTTTCAAGATGATTTATGGATTTTCTATTATTGTTTTGGGCTTAAGCTGACATGGCATATCATTGTAATATGAAACTATGTAATGATCTTATTGTAATATCTTTAGGTGGCCAACCTAATTAGTTTAGGCCTTAGGGTTTGTATAAATAAGAGGTAGAAACTCTTTGTAGAGTATCATGGTTATGGAGAAGGTCATGGTCAAGGAATGTAATGTGCGAATATTGTAATAGCATTCAGGCAGAGGAGTTGGTTGATCATTTGTGATCGAATTGGATTCAAAAGAGGATTTAGTCCTCTGGTATTGAGCTTAACCGGGACTGTAATCAGGCATGGTAGATGTTATTTCTTGCAGTTCACTCTATTGGATTATTGTCCATTTATCTTGAGATGGTTGTAGCCTCTTTGTAGTCAATGAGACTCTTTTGTAATGAGTGGTACGCTCTAGGTAGTGTGCCTTCCTTCATGTACTGGCCCCTCATTGTAACACATACTTTCTGCAGAAGTATCATTTGACTGTGGGTAGGCTTCCCACCGTGGTTTTTCCCTTTCCGGGTTTTCCACATACAAATCATGGTGTTATGTGGTATGGTTGCTTTCCATTGATTATTTGTTTAATTGTTAGGTTGCATTGTTTACCGGTATCTATTCCTACCGACATTTGTATGTGCTTTACCAATACTTGATTTGTTTTAAGGTTGTATTGTGGATTAAAAGTTATAATCTGTTAACAATTGATTCACCCCCCCCCCCCCCCCCCCCCTCTCAGTTGTTCACCGGTTATCCTAACAATTGGTATTAGAGCTTTGGTCCTCTTTTGCAGAAGCTTAACCACTTGAGGTAGATCCTATGACAACTAACACTTCTAATCTACCAGTAACTATTTTCAGAAGAGAAATCCCTTAGCTTGATGAAATAAATTATAGGATATGGAAAATTTGAATGGACACTCATCTTATATGTCTTGGCAAGGATATTTGGAAGATCACTGAGAAAGGATACACACCTTATGATCTGGCATCTGGCAATCCTGGTCCTATAGACTTGGATAAGAATATTGAAAATGATTGCAGAGCTAGAGAAGCCCTCTTGTGTGCACTTACTGATCAGCAGATCATGGGATTGACTAATAAATCATCGGCTAAGGTTATGTGGGACAAATTGCAAACTCTGAATGAAGGTGATCCTATGGTCAAAATTGCTAAACTTTATGGTTACCGGGTAAGATATGAAAACTTAAAGATGGAAGATAATGAGAGAATTGTTGTGTTTATGGAAAGAGTAAATGAGATTGTTATGGGAATTCAATGTTGTGGAGGATTTCTAAGTGAAGATGAAATAGTTTCCAAAGTCTTGAGAACCCTTCCACTGGCTTACAAGATCAAGGCAACTACAATTAATGAGTTAAGAACAATGGCAAACTCTTCAGTTAACAGAGACATTATGATTGGGAAATTATCTTCTTTTGAGCTTCAAGAATTTGGATCTTCTAGAGCTATTAAGTCTGAAACTTCTTTTCATGCATCATCATCATCATCATCATCTACCGGAAAAAGTGATTGGAGAGCCCTATATTGAAAAGAATTGGAAGACACAAGGAAAGAAGGTGCAGAACGTGAGCAACTTGAAGCCTTATTTGCTAGAAGAGTACCTAAAGGACCAACTGGAAGTAAGTATGAAGGAAAAGAACCTTTTAAATGTTTTGCATGTAATAAGATTGGTCATTTTGCATCTAGATGTCCTGAAAGGAATGAAAGGTTTTAGGAAAGAGTTAAGAAATATTTTAAGCCTAACCAAAACAGATATAGATTCAAGAAAAGTAAACAATGCTACATAGCAGATAAGGATGGAGTAACTAATGACTCTGGAGATGAACTGACAGAAGACTCTGCTAGCGGATCTGGAAATGGAAAGGAATGGGTATTCTATGCTTTGAAGGAAGATGAACCGGAACTAGCTATCAAGAATGAAGAAAAGGCCCTGGCAACAAAAGTTCAAGATAAGGATGAATGGGTAATTGATAGTGGATGCTCATATCATATGATTGGAGATAAAAGGAAATTTTTGTCCTTGCAAGAATATGATGAATAAATGATGAACAATTAGTACCAAACCGGTACTGAGAGGGGGGGGTAAATCAGTACAGGCAAAAATCACTTTTCCTGAACCGGTTTGATTGCAAACAGTGCACTTGATTGGCAATGACTAAAACCAGTCTAAACCAGATTACTACTGGTTAAATACAATGAGACGGTGAAGGACCTAAACTGGTAACACTTATCTTTCCACACAATCTAACATCTTATTTCCACTTCACCCATACACATACACTGGTACTCTTCAATCAGAAACATAATAACCTACTAGTTCAACATGATTTACCGCTTGACAGAGAATAAAAAAGCATCACATGAAAAGGCATCACACATGACACACATATTTTTCACGTGGAAACCCAACTAGGAAAAACCACGGTGGGGATGAATACCCACAAGTTGTTCTTTGAACCCTTTTGAGGTCCTCTTTGTTAGGAGCTTGGTTCGGTTAAAGACTGTTACAATAGGTTCTATTAGGAATTGATCCTGCTAGGGATCACTCAGTTAAGGGATGGCTAAATACCTGATTAAGGGTTAAACCCTGTTAAAGGTTACCTTGTTAGAGGATTTTAAGAACTCAATGACTTTGAGTCACCCTGTTAAAGGATTTATAGCAAGCTGGTTAAAGCTACCCTGTTAAGGGATTTTCCAACTATTGAAGTGGTTAGAGATCAATAGGTATTACAATGATCTGGTAACAGCACTCAATGCCAATGCAGATCCACTTCAGTTCCTTCCTTCTGTAATCACACTCTACAAGTATCTATTCTCTTATCTGGTCTGGCAAGAATCACGTATCTCTGCACTTAGATACACACACAACATTTTCCAACAACCTCAACATGAAAAATAACATCGACCTTATAGGAAATAGATAGGTCGATAGCATAAACCCTAAACCCTAAACATTTAGGTTAAGCAATTTAGTCGGTTCAATCCTGACCATTGAACACTTTGCATTGAATACAACAATCTTGAACAAATCTCAAGACGTTCTCCATCATTCATTTTTCACCACTTCTTGGAGGCTGATAACCCATCACGAGTTCTCCACCGTTTACAAAGACTTCGCACATTCCCGAGGTAGATGGGATCAATCTCCTTCATGCAAGATCCTTCACGTGCACAAGGCTGAGGTGGCAACACAATCTATTCTTCATTACAATGCTAACTCATCACACGACATCATCGGTTGAATCACACAGGCTTGGAACACTTCAACCAAAAACCTTGAAGCAAAGACTACCAACCGGTAGTCATACCATATGAAACCTTGATACAAAACATTTCATATACCGGTTCACATTCCAACATACCGGTTCACTTGGACAGACATACCACTTCACTTTTTCACATATACCAGCTCACTACATCATACCGGTTCTTTTGCAAGTTTCTTACTTCAATATACTAGTTCACTCTTTAGCATATTGACATCAATGACAATCATACAATATCATCATGTCATCAAACTTTGCACATATGCCAACAATCTCCCCCTTTGGCATTGATGGCAATATACAAAGATATCTCTCCGCTTCACATCTTCTCCCCAAATACTACAGATATCTTCTCCGCTTCACATCTTCTCCCCCTTGTACAACAATGCCAAAGTGGAGGCATATACATCTATTTTCTACTATGTTGCTCCCCTTGAGGAGTAGCATCCTTCAACACACCAATCCTGAAAAAAGGGTATATCAATATAAGACCTGAGTGATGTGGAGCACACACCTTTAGTTGACCTCTTGAAGGGGAAGCACCCCTAATTCACCTCTCAAATAGGTAAAAGTAGCCTTTGATAGAGGCTTGGTGAATATGTCTGCTAACTGCTCCTTACTGGAAACATGTTCCAATGCAACCTCTTTGTTCTAAACTTTTTCCCTCAAGAAATGATACTTGAGCTCAAAGTGCTTGGTTCTATCATGTAAAATCGGATTCTTGGAGATGTTAATTGCACTTGTATTGTCACAAAATATACTTACCAGTTCATATACAGGAACTTTGAAGCCATTTAATACATGCTTCATCCAAATAGTCTGGGTGCAGTTCATAAAAGCTGCAACATACTCCGCTTTTGTTGTAGACTGAGAGATACAACTCTGTATTTTACTCATCCATGAGACTAGTCTACCATCGAGAAAGAATGCACCACTAGTTGTGCTCTTCCGGTCATCCACATTACCAGCCCAATCAGCATCTGTAAACACTCTCAAGATGAAATCTTTACTATATGGATACCATAATCCATAATCAATAGTTCCCTTCAGATATCTAAGAATCCGCTTGACTGCAACCAAGTGGGATTCTCTTGGGCTTTTCTAGAACCGTGTAGTAATGGCCACTGCATGTGCAATGTTTGGTCTGCTATGTACCACATAATGCAACTTACCAATCATTGATCGATATTCCTTCTCATTTACCAACGCTGAGTTATCCTCTTTTGATAATTTACAATCGGTCACCATTGGTGTTCTAACCGGTTTGTTGTCTTCCATGCCAAAGGTCTTCAATACCTCTTTGATATACTTGGACTGAGTGATAAATATTCCATCTTTCATTTGTTGAATCTATAGTCCAATGAAGAGCTTAATCTCCCCTATGAGTGACATCTCAAATTCCTTTTTTATTTCATTTGCAAAGTCATGCCTCATCTTGTCATCTCCACCAAAGGTTATGTCATCAACAAATACTTCAAAGGTTAGAATCTGATCTCCTTCTGATTCAAGTAGATATTGCTATCTTCACAAGATGGGAGTGCAAGCATTCATACCATGCTCTAGGTGCCTGATTTAGTCCATACAAGGCTTTATGTAGCCTACACACCATGTCACTGTCTTATGATAGGGCTAACCCATCTGGTTGCTCTATATACACCTCCTCTTCAAGTACTCCATTTAGGAATGCATATTTTAAATCCATTTGATATAATTTGAATCCCTTAAAAGTTGCATATGCAAGAAGCATATGAACTCCTTCCAATCTGGCTACAAGAGCAAAGGTTTCTCCATAGTCTTCTCCTTCTTCTTGGGCATATCCTTTACATACCAGTCTGGCTTTATTTCTTACTACTGTGCCATCTTCATTCAGCTTATTTCTGAAAACCCATTTGGTGACAATGACATTTTTATGCTCCGATCTGGGTACCGAAGACCATGTACCATTCTTTTCTATCTGGTCAAGATCCTCTTCTATTGCCTTGATCCAGTATTCATCTTTATGTGCCTCTTTAAATGATTTAGGCTCAAATTCAGAGATCCTACAAGAATTTTCTCTCACCTTTCTTCTTGTAAGAATTCCCGCATCCTTGTCTCCTATGATCTGCCTTGGATCATGATTCAGCTTAACATACCTAGGGATGATCTTAACAGATTCCTCTTGCTTTTCTTCTTCATCCTCATCTTCATTAGCATCAACATCTACTGGTGTAGGAACACATTTACTGGTACTAGGCTATTTTGCAACCGGTTCCCAGAAGGTTACTACCAGTTCATCTCCTACTTGCTCACTTCTGGTTTCCTCAGGTTTTTCAGAGGTTTCATCAACTCTAACATTGATGCTTTCAACAATTCTCTAAGTCCTACTGTTAAAGCACTTGAGAACTTTACTCTTGGTGGAATACCCTAGGAATATTCCCTCATCACATTTAGTATCAAACTTGCTCTGATGTTCACTCCTCTTGATATAACATTTGCTACCAAACACTCTAAAGTATCTTACCACTGGTGTCTTACCGATCCAATACTCATAAGGTGTTTTATCCTTACCCTTCTTTATGAGTACCTGGTTCATTGTGTAGACTGCAATGCTCACCGCTTCTCTCCAAAAGGTGTGAGCAACCTTCCCTTGGATCAACATAGTTCTAGCTGCTTCAACCATAGTTTTGTTGTTCCTCTCTGCTAGGCCATTCTGCTATGGAGTCTGGGGGGCAGATAGTTGCCTCTTGATTCCATTCTCTTCACAGTATTTGTTGAATTCTTTGGAAGTGAATTCTCCTCCTTGATCAGTTCTAAGGCATTCGATTCTCTTACCACTTTCTCTTTCTACTAGTGCTTTGAAGGCTTTGAACTTTCCAAAGGCTTCAGACTTGTCCTTCAAGAATGCAACCCACATCATTCTTGAGCAATCATCAATAAGAATCATAAAATACCTATCTCCCTGCACACTCCTAGTTTTCATAGGACCACACAAATTAGTATGCACAAGATCAAGTAAATTGTCTGCAGTGAAAGATTTACCTTTGAAGGTTGAGGAAGACATTTTCCCCAGTTGACACTCTCTGCACAAAGTATTTTTCGGTTTCCTCAGCCCAAGCAATCCTCTAACTACCCTAATATTACTGGCCTTCACTATGTTATCAAAATTTACATGGCAGAGTCTCCTATGCCATATCTAGCTATCATCAAACTTATCCATAATACATGTACTGATATTTGCATTTAGTTGAAATAGGTTACCTTTGGTCTGCATACCGATGGCCATCAGTTCACCATTATTTCCTTTGATTTTGCACACTCCCTTTTTGAATTCCAGAGTGAGTCCATTGTCATTTAGCTGAACAACACTCAAAAGGTTGTGTCTGGGACCTTCTACCCAATACACATTATCAACACTGCTTTTTCCATTCAGAGAGATAGACCCTCTGCCTTTTACCATACATGGTGCATCATTGCCAAAATAGACCACACCACCATCATACTCTTCCAGAGATAGGAACTTACTCTGGTCACTAGTCATATCGTGAGAACACCCACTGTCAATGATCCACTCATTGGAATTATCAAAGTAGGAGACAAGAGCCTTCTTGTCTGACACATCTTCCTTGACTGCTACAAACACAATATCTTCACTTTCTTCATCTTCTGATTCCTCATCAGTGACACCTTCATCAACTACTACAAAATAGTTTCTCTGGTTTCCTCCTTTGAACTTCTTTAACTTTTCCAGTTTGTCCTTATTATCACCATTAGGACAGTTTACAACAATCTGTCCTATCCAGTTACAAGAAAATCATTTCAAAGGGAGCTTACCTCTGTATTTACCGGTTCCCTTAGGAAGTCTCTTGGCAAGAAGAGCTTCAAATTCCATCAGGATCTCCTCATCATCCATTTCTCTACTTTGTCTTGGTTCATAACTGGTACTTGCTTATTTTCCCTTCCTGGATGGTGCAACAGATGCTCTAAAGGTTGATTCAGTCTTCCGAATACTACCATCATAATTATTTAGCTCATAGGCTGTCAACTTTGCAATGATGGAGTCTAGGGATACCTTTGTCTTGTCTACAAGCCTCAACTCCTGAATAGCAGCAACCCTTATTACATAGACCAGTAATAAACTTTGCTAACAATAGTGGAATATTCTATTTTACCACCTGCACTCTTGATATCTCCTACAACCGTTTTGATTCTTATTCCATATTGTTGAATGGTCTCTCCTTCAACATTCCACATGTCTTCAAATTTTCCCCCAAGACTTTCTTCCTTATCTTGTTTTACATGTTCATCACCGCCATAGATATTCTTAAGTGCATCCCATACTTCTTTGGGATTCTCTTTATCCTGAACATCAATAAACTCAATGTTAGATAAACTATTGATTAGGGCTTCCATGACTTGCCCATTTTCTTGAATCTCTCTCTTTTGATCATTGGTGAGAGTACTGGTAGGGATTACATAAGCATTCTCAACATAGCTCCAGTGTTGAGCACCCATGCTTATGATGTATATCTTCATTCTGTCCTTCCATATTTAAAATTTATCTCTGTTGAACTTTGGACCTTCCCTCTTCATCATTAGACTAGGATCTTTCCCTCAAGCGGTTAAGATTACAACATAGAGGACCTGGAGGATGCTCTGATACCAATTGATGAATAAATGATGAACAGTTAGTACCAAACTAAACTGAGAGGGGGGGGCTGAATCAGGACAGGCAAAAATCACTTTTCCTGAACTGGTTTGACTACAAACAGTACACTTGATTGGCAATCACTAACACTGATCTAAACTAGATTACTACTGGTTAAATACGGTGAGAAGGTGAAGCACCTAAATCGGTAACACTTAGCTTTCCACACAATCTAACATCTTATTTCTACTTCACCCATACGCATACATTGGTACTCTACAATTAGAAACATAATAACCTGCTAGTTCAACATGATTTACCACTTGATAGAGAATAACAAAGCATCACATGAAAAGGCATCACACATGACACACATATTTTTCACGTGGAAACCCAACTGGGAAAAACCACGGTGGGGATGAATACCCACAAGTTGTTTTTTGAACCCTTTTGAGGTCTGCTCTGTTAGGAGCTTGGTCCGGTTAAAGACTGTTACAGTAGGTTCTGTTAGGAACTAATCCTACTAGGGATCACCTGGTTAAGGGATGGCTAAATACCCGGTTAAGGGTTAAACCCTGTTAAAGGTTACCTTGTTAGAGGATTTTAAGAACTCAATGAGTTTGAGTCACCCTATTGAAGGATTTACAGCAAGTTGGTTAAAGCTACCCTGTTAAGGGATTTTCCAACTATTGAAGTGGCTAGAGATCAACAGGTATTATAGTGATCTAGTAACAACACTCAATGCCAATGCAGATCCGCTTCAGTTCCTTCCTTCTGCAATCACATTTTGCAAGTATCTATTCTCTTATCTGGTCTGGCAAGAATCACGTATCTCTACACGTAGATACACACACAACATTTTCCAACAACCTCAACATGAAAAACAACATCGACCTTATAGGAAACAGATAGGTCGGTATCATAAACCCTAAAACCTAAACATTTAGGTTAAGCAATTCAGTTGGTTCAATCCTAACCATTGAACACTTTGCATTGAATACAATAGTCTTGAACAGATCTCAAGACATTCTCCATCATTCATCTTTCACCACTTCTTGGAGGTTGATAACCCATCACGCATTCTCCACCATTTACAGACTTCGCACAATCCTGAGGTAGATAGGATCAATCTCCTTCATGCAAGATCCTTCATGCACACAAGGCTGACGTGGAGACACAATCTGTCTTCATTACAATGCTAACTCATCACATGACGTCATTGGTTGAGTCACATAGGCTTGGAACATTTCAACCGAAAACCCTAAAGCTAAGACTACCAATCGGTAGTCATACCATATGAAATCTTGATACAAAACATTCCATATACCAGTTCACATTCCAACATACCAGTTCACTTGGACAGACATACTGCTTCACTTTTTCACATATACTGGTTCACTACATCATACTGATTCATTTGCAAGCTGCTTACTTCAATATACCAGTTCACTCTTCAGCATATTGACATCAATGACAATCATACAATATCATCATGTCATCAAACTCTGCACATATGCCAACAGAATACAATGGTGGTCATGTCAGATCTAGAGATGACAAAGCATGTATGATTAGAGGTAGAGGTATTATTTCTCTAGATTCTAAGCATAATACTGATAATGTCTATTATGTAGAAGGTGTAAAGCATAATCTTTTGAGTGTTGGTCAATTGGTTGATAAGGGTTTTCAACTTCAATTCAAAGATAGAAAATGAAAAATAATTAACAAGAATGGTTTGGAGATTGCAACCGGTATTCAGATAGGAAGTAATATCTTCCACTTGAACACTGGTAATAAGACATGTTTAATTACTCATATTGATGAGATTTGGTTATGGCATAAGAGGTTGTGTCATGTTAATTTGGATTGTATTGTTAAGATTAGTTCAACTAAGACAGTTAGAGATATACCTAAGATTATGAAGCCCCATAATTCGGTATGTAAGGAATGTTAGTTGGGAAAGCAAGTTAGAAGTTCATTTAAGAGAATACATGATAAATCTAATGATGTACTTGATTTGATTCACATTGATTTATGTGGTCCAGCAAGGACTAAAAGATTTTAAGGTGATAGGTATTTCATGCTGATTATTGATGACTATTCTAGAATGATGTGGGTGACTTTTCTAAGGGACAAGTCTAAAGATTTTGAGAAATTCAAGATCTTTAAAGCAAAGGTTGAAACAAAAAATGGATTGAAAATCAAATGTCAAAGATCAGATCATGGCAGTGAGTTCATTTCTCATGAATTTAACAGTTATTGTGAGACAAATGGAATTAGGAGACAACTATCTGTACCTAGGACTCCTCAGTAGAATGGGGTAGTTGAAAGAAAGAATAGAACCATTTTGTATGCAGCAAGATCTATGATGATGGAAGCCAAATTGCCTCATATCTACTAGAGAGAAGCAGTGAGTACAACAGCCTACACATTCAACAGAGTTCACATCAAAGGTGAAACCGGTAAGACCCCTTATGAACTATGGTTTGGACATAAACCTACTATTAAATATTTTAGAATTTTTGGAAGTAAATGCTATATCAAAAGAGTTGATTCAATTGGAAAGTTTGATCCTAGATGTGATGAAGGGATATTTCTTGGTTATTCAATTCAAAGAAAAGCATA